>NC_063164.1:39751772-40054802 GCF_023159225.1 Perognathus longimembris pacificus | reverse complement strand
TTTACTTTGATTCTCAGATTTCAGCATCTTTTGTAGCTAGGATTAAAAGTGTGCAGATTTCTTCTTTCTCTCTCACACTCCCCCCCACCTTTCCCCATATAAGTTTCCTTTAATTTTGACATTGAAACAGCAGAATGAATTAGTTTGTGGCTGAAATATCCTTCCCCCCTTATGGGGATCAAAGTTAGAAAGTCTGAGCCAGCTACCCCCTCCCCTGGACAAAGCCAAGGACAGATGTAAAGGTGGGAGGAAGACGCAATGAAACATGGACTGGTGATTACTGGCACATTTCCAGCACAGTACAATTCTCCAAGTTGCCATAGTTACAGTAAATGGTAGCACTCAGGTTTTTTAAAAAAATAAAAGTCACAAACAGTAGCTCCCCAGCCCCTCCTCTGAAACAAATTCATAAAAATCAATTTCTCACTCCGAGTGATGTCTCAGAACTGTCTCAGAGGAGAGGGATCTTTTTGCCATAGACAGTTTTCAGGAACCAGAATTGACTAACTGTACTGGAGGTTATTTATTCACTCTGCTAACTCATAGCTTGCTAAAATCCATTCCCATCACCTTTACTAGTAGTGGCTTACATTAAATCAGAACAGAAATGTCCCAAGGGATCCCCTAACCTCTCCAAAGGGGAAAATTGTATATCAAGACTTAAACACTCTCAATATACTGGGTATGTCCTAGTTTGGGGGTGGCAGTGAGAAGCACAGACAGGTGTCATGGGCAGGAATGGTGTGGGGATGGGACAAGACGTGGAAAGTCAACACTTGGGCATAGGTAGCACAAGGTCTTCAGGGAAGACCCCTAAAGTGAAATATACTTATGGTGGAAAAAACTGGAGTAAAGTTTAGAAAATTAAAATAATCCTGTGGTTACTGGAAAGTATCTCCTTCAAGATTAAAGAAAAGGGGGCAGGGAACATTGCTTAGTGGTAAGAGTGCGCGCCTTGTATAAATGCAGTCCTGGGTTCAATTCCTGAGCACCACATATATAGAAAAAGCCAGAAGTGGTGCTGTAGCTCAAGTGGTAGAATGCTAGCCTTGAGCAAAAAGAAGCCAGGGACAGTGATCAGGCTCTGAGTTCAAGCCCCAAGATTGGCAAAAACCAAAACAAAACACAATTTTAAAAAGGAATTTTTGGCAACAAATACTCTCAGCTTTTCTCTTAGTGCTATGGATATCTTTGGGTTTTCCTAATTTGGGTGGGTCTAACATGTTGAATCTTGATGTCCATTTTCTTTCCTAGGTGTGCAAAATTTTCAGATAAAAAGTATGTTCATGCCCTTTGTCTCTTTTCTTTCCCATCAACACCTGTAATGTAGGCCCTGCTGTTGATACTTTATAACTAAATACTTTAGGCCTTCTTTGCCTTTTGTTTCTTTTATTCTATTGATTTAGTTTATTTAGTCTTATGTTTGCTTATTCCTTCTTGAATTTGACAAGATTTGTTACTGAAGATCTCTAGAAGACATTTCTGCTCATTTTTTGTACTCTTTAGCTCCAAAATTTGTTATTTTGAATTCTTTTACTGGTAACTCACATACATCCATTTCTTCAGGATGGGTTTCTAGAGATTGTTTTTATATTGTTTACCATTTCCCATTTTTAAATTCATGATTCTCATAGCCATGTTGTTTTTTTTTTTTTTTTTTTTTTGGCCAGTCCTGGGCATTGGACTCAAGGCCTGAGCACTGTCCCTGGCTTCCTTTTGCTCAAGGCTAGCACTCTGCCACTTGAGCCACAGCGCTACTTCTGGCCGTTTTCTGTATATGTGGTGCTGGGGAATCGAACCCAGGGCCTCATGTATACGAGGCAAGCTCTTTTGCCACTAGGCCATATCCCTAGCCCCTTGTTTTGTTTTTGTTGCCAGTCCTGGGGCATGGACTCAGGGCCTGAGCACTGTCCCTGGCTTCTTTTTGCTCAAGGCTAGCATTCTACCACTTGAGCCACAGTGCCACTTCTGGCTTTTATCTATATATGTGGTGCTGAGGAATCGAGCCCAGGGCTTCATGTATACGAGGCGAGCACTCTACTACTAGGCCATATTCCCAGCCCCTCATAGCCATGTTTGGATAACCATGCATTTGAAAAATATAGCTGCCCTTATTCTACTAGTAGAAGTATACCTGCAGTGTACTACAAATTAGAGATAACCATATGAAGTTAAAATATCTTTTACATGAAGATTTTCAACCATCAGAGTGGGTAGAGATTTTGGAGCACCTTTAGAATATTTTTCTGTGAGTGTGGTCTTTTTAGATTTGTACATGTGTGCTTCTTGTGAGAGAACTTTGTTCATTTCTTTTCTCCTACCCTCTCATAATTTTTTTCTCCCTGTAGCATCAGCCTGCTGTAGCACAGGCTTTCTGAAGCAGCAACATGTTGATCAAGTCTTTGTTTTTCTTAGTGGCTATGAAAGTCTAGAGGATGTTAGGTCTCATCAGCATCTTGGGTTAGGCTTGTCAGGAACACGTCCTTCAAGGATCTCCTCCAAAAGCTGACACTTTGGGTGCCTGGTCTATTCTTCTCTTTTCTTCTTCAGGAAATGACCACCTAACTGTGTTGTTCTCTGTCTGTGCTATGATAACCTTTTGAGAATAGTAATATATTATTAAACCCTTCTTTCTTTTGATGGCTTCTAGCGTGTAGACCATCTCATTCCAAGATCTATCCACGCTCTGAGACAGGAAAGTTAAAACCATCTCCACAGGCAGCCTACTAAAAAGTTGGAACAAATTTTCATATTTGAAAGAAAGACCACTGAGCTGTATTAGCCTCTGTTTCTCTTCTATCAGGCATCCTCTTAAGCCCCACAGGGACCTTGAAGAGATACATTAGTGCTCTGAAACCTCTAGTAGAAATACATTCTTGGACATTTCACTGAAAAGCCATGGCATAGCTGAGTGCTAGTGGCTCATGCTATAATCTGAGACAGGCAGAAATTGGAAATACCAATTAGCTAAGACCCCAAACTAAAAGTTCATGGGATTCCATCCCAACAGGAAAAGTTGAGCATTGTTGTGTGTACCTGGTATCTCAGTTATGACAGAAAGAATAAATAGAATGAAGGATTATAGTCAGTTTGGTCTAATAGGAGAAGTGAGATCTTATCTAGAAATTGAATAGGGATTAAAAAAAAAACTGGAGATGTGGCTAAAGAGGCAGAGCATTTGCCCTCAATCACAGCTTCTTAAGTTAACAAACACATCAGTGACACATACCCTACTCATATCATACCAGTGTGGATAACTGTCCTTCAGGTCCCCCAGAGGCAACAGAATGCAGATCCACTCTTCTGTTTTCAGTGACCCAGGGGCTTTTAGACGATGATGTGTCCTACCACCATTCTGAGGCAAAGGCAGAGGCCAGTCCCTTAGGCATATTCTCAAGAAGTTAAAAATCTTGTGACTAATGATCTAACCGTCTCTGCCACATCCTTGGGAGAAGACAGGAGTGAAGAGTTTCCAGTTGATCATGTGGCACTCTGCCATGTGGGAGGGCTTTGACTAGGAAAGTGAGTACCTCCAGTCTTTTGCTGCCTTTGATGTGACTAAATTCATGCTAGCCTAGAATATAGGAACTTTTTTTTTTCATTGAGCTTTGTTTTATTCAAACATAAATTCCAAGATACAAATTGTAGTTTTTCTCCATTGTGTTTGATTTAAAAACATCAATTGGGCTTTGTTAACAACTTCCAAAACCAAATTTTGTTTAAGACTAAACTGTCTCCCAGTCTATTTTTGAAAGATTGCTCTTTATTTAGAAACTACTCCAATTTTCACTCTTCATAAAGGAAAATGATGCTATGAGAACAAAGTTATAATCCGAAAGACCTCATGAGGAGAACTTTGAACCATTAATAGAGAAAGCTACTATGGTAGTCAGGCTTAAACACTGCACAAGTAAATTTCTGGTCCTATCCCACCCATAAAGAGGTACTTCACATTCCTTTTAGTCTATCACACAAAGCCCAAGTCTTCAACAAGATTTAGAGTTTCTTAATAGCTTAAAGGTTTGTTTCCTTAAAAAAAAAAGTGGGCTAAAGGAAAGCTCAAGGCGCCAAAAGAAAAACAGTAATACAAAAAGATATTCTGATTTAAACAATTTCAAACAAGACTGAGCTGATTGAGCTGAGTGAATAATGTAGAAATTGGTATCACAGAAGGAAAGAGAAATGCTCAAAGGGTACTTGAATAGTGTTTACAGAATCAGATGGTACAATTTTAAGTCTACCCCCTATTTTTAGTTTTGCAATGTTACCAAGAACTTCTTAACTGTTTTTTTTTTTTCTTAATGAAATCAGCTTGGGTAGAGGTGAATTAGACACCTTCATGAGAGGCAAGGGAGAAAAACACATATACACATACATACATATATACATAAATAAATACATACACATACCTACATACACACATACACATATATGAATTGTGCAAAGAATTTCATTATGGCATTTCATACACATGTCAAATTCATTTCTGTTAACTCTTTGTTATCTTGCTTTCCTCTCCATTTAAAACCAATTTTCATGAAGTATTTCTTTTCCATTAGAGTTTTTGCTGGTTTCACTAGGCCTCAGTGTAGATAAGAAGAAGCCGTAATAACTTATTTTACCCTGATTGCTTCAGGATAGAGACACAATTTATTAACCAACACAAACCCAATGTGAAGTTGGAGAGTTGATGTTTATCATTTAGTTCAGCTTGGAGTATAACTTGGAAAGTGGTGACTCATCGCCCAAGTTCACCTCTTTTACCAAGTTCAATGTAGACAAGATACTTGGAATGTATTTTTAATATTGTAAGATTGGATTGTTGTGTATAGAAATCCTATTCAAGTCTTCAGTTAGGGAGTAAACAAAACTGAAAATCTGTAATAGCAAACCCAAATTCCTTAAGGATTACAGTAATTGGAAGTTCAGTGGAAGGTGATCTCTTTCCTTTGGGAATGCTTTTGTGATTTTGCTCCATTTCTGTCCTATCCTCTATATCTGTTGACCTTTTTTGGTTTTGTTTTGTTTTCTATGAGAAGCCTCTGTATTTTCTGATCCTAATGTACAACAGCAACAACTCTTCTTTGCTTTGAGATACTATGTGTGGATGGTGGAACATGCACTTGAGAGTGGGGAAGGGGTAGAGACAGCAAAATTTAAATGTGTGGTTACCAGTAGTCTATATACTGAAATCTCCTGAGAGGCTGGATGAACTCAGTTCACATCAAACCATGAATCACTATAGTTTAAGTATAGATAATTGCTCATTTGTGATTTACCAAAATATTTATGAAATTTTGCATGAATCCTTGACCTTTTAATCACTTAATGGAGTTTAGACTTCATATCTAATAGTTACAGTGAGCATATTGTTTTGATGGTGAATATTTTCCATAGTGATGGCAAGAGGATAATCTATTGCCTGTATGCTCTCATTAACATTCTTCAGTTTACCTTTGTAAGGAAGGGTTTCATTTTCTGGAAGGACTCAAATTGGCACAAGTGATTTTCTAGTGCCATAACAAAGAACATTAGCAGTGACAGTTTTCAAAAATATATGTTTCCTACCAGAGTAGGCCTTCTCAGCCCATTTCCTTTAATGATGTCTGGTGAGGATCTGATAAGCTTTATTCTACTTTGCACAGGTCAAAGGGCATTGTCTTCTCCTTCACGCCAGCAGCCAATAACAAAGCCTGGCATATGTTATCACCATCACACAGGAAGTTGCAGGCTGGCTTGTGTTAAACAGAGCACAAATGCAGGAAACATGTCAGGCAGGTTAAAAGCTCTTAGCCCTGTGCTAGGAGAATATTATGCTAATAATATTACAGAACTAGATTTAGATGATTTGATTTCAGCTTAAAGTACTTAGACATTCTAAAACATTGAAAGAAAGAATGCCTCTATTATCTTCTTTGGGATGATTATTTCATTTTTAAAACTAAAGAAAAACCAAATTAAAAACAGTTATGTTAGGAAATAGCACATTTTCTCCAAAAATACAATAAAAAATTCTTAATAATTAAAATCGTCCCCCTCTGTTTTATATGACAAAAATTCCTAACTATATTCCACATTTCAAAAGAGTAGGGGATTTCAATATTGTGGTTAAAGTTTTATCATAAATAAAAGACTGAAGCTTTGGAAAACGAAAGAATTTATTTCATTAGGGGATTTCCTAGTTTTAGTGAAGAAAGGCATCTTGCCTTAAATTGTGTGTCATGGTACCCTCTACAGATATCTACTACTACAGTTTTATGTGGCATGTAGGCTTGTTAAAAATGGCCTGAGCAGTTTGAATGATGTTGTCTAAATTATTTTTATTAGAAAGTTTCAAAACAATATGAGATATATAAATGAGCAAATAGTAGAAAAGGAACAAAAGTAATAATTTAGCTTTTGACACACATGGTTACCATTCTGTTTCATTTTCTATCTTTATTTTCAGGGCATGAAAAAGCAATGATAGGTTGTATTTTACTGCAGAGACTTAAACTACAAATCACACACACAAACACACATCAGCACACATTAGTTAGAACAGGAATATACTGGCACCCTTGTAAAAGTACAAAGGGAGAAAACTTGCATTTGAAGCAATACCTGGACTAATAAGTGAATATATTGCACAGGACAAAGTGTCTTAGTGCATTCTTTCTCATTTAGGTGTATTATTTGCTACAATTGGGCTATGGAGCATATCCATATGCCTATATGTGTTGTAAAGAAAAGATGATTCTCTTCTTCATATTTCCCTATAGAATCTCAGAAAAATTCCTGTAAGTATACATTGAGTATCTTCTTTAACTGTGGGTCATGGGAATCAATGTATGTATACACCAGTTTTCTCAGAGAACATTTGTAATCATATGCAGGATCTACTATGAACTCTTTGACTCTAAGAAAAACAAGTATTATTCTTGATTTATGTTCTCTTTTCTCTCTCTGTTCCTTACCACCAAGCCGTTTATCTTTTGTTGGTAGAAGGGCTTGAATTCAGGCCTCCTATGTTTTCATTTGTCTTCCCCCTCCCCCCTGGCTCCCATCTGATGCTCTACCACTTGAGCCAAACTTCTAATCTGCCTTCTTTGCAGTTCAGTTGGAGATAAAGTTGTTTTCCCAGGATAGGTTTGAACTGTGATCCTCAGACCTCAGCCTCCTGAATAGATGGGATTACAGGGGTCAACCAGCGTATTCTGTTCTGTCCTCCCCATCTCTTTCTGATGAGGCTGAGCATCAATCTCAAGGCCTTGTACATACCAAGAAGGTGCTCTACTATTGAACCTTATGCCTCTTCCTGTCCTCACTCCTATGTGTCTATTTCTTTAAAGGACTTGACATCCAGATGTAAAACTAAAGTATATTAAATCTATTGATTATTTTCCATAAATAGTAATATGAAATAAAGGATCACTTTATCTTTGTAGAAGTAATTCTGTTTTTAGCAATTCTACTATGGTTCTAAATTTCTGTTGAATTTATTAAGTTTCCTTACCATTCTCTTGCTACTAGGCCATATTCCCAGCCCCTCCTTGCCATTCTCTAATGGAAAACAAATATACCTTTGTTCTTAAGGCCACATTTTCAGTAATTTATCATCAAATAAATATACTTGATGTTTTTCACACAAAAAAATTCTTTTTGGAAAAAGTGCAAGATAAAGAAAAGAGAAGCCTACTGTCACAGCTTGGTTAAAAAATGAAGTATTTTTATTTGGGAAAATTACACATGGAACAATCAGAACAAAGAGTATGACTTAGCTAGTTTATTTTATGTTGCACTATATTGGACACAACAACAAAGAGTCTTTGTCATGTGTATCCAGATGTTACAGGGCTGTTGAACTTGGTTCTAACTAACCCAGTAGAATGACTTTGCTGCTACAATTGCCCTACTTTTGGCTTTGTGAAGAAAAAGGAAAGCCCTTTGGCACATCTAAGAGCCAGATTCAGTGTGTCTACGGCAAGAACTTTGGCAAAAATCTCTGATGTTGTGCAATCCTTGTTCTTTTTTTTTTCCTCCCAACATTTTCCTCTTAGGATCACATGCTTAAAATTGGGCCATGCAGCTGTGTGTGGGTGGAGTACTAACACTTAGAGTGCTTAGAACTAAGGGTGCCTGCAATGGCACATTATTTCCTCTTTCCATCCCCACCCTGAGAAAGTTTAGAAATAACCCCTGGAGTTCTGTTGGTAGCCTGATTTGTTTATCCTAAGTGGTTTGCTTTCTCTTGGTATTGCACACATGAAAATTTCAGAATTAATCTTTGTTCAAGTCTAATTGCTCAGTGATCTCTTCAAACCAAGCTACTAAAGACATGCATTACTAAGAAAGTATTGGATTTACAGTCTACTGGTAGCTTCTTGCAGAACAGTGCTTCATTTCACAACTCTATCATGCAATAATCTGATGCTATGCATATTTTGGCCATGACTCTAAATCCTATGGTAGTGATATTGAATAAATTAATATTTAGAAAATGAAAATAATATTGTGTCTATTTCCTGACAAGTAAATAAATGATGTAGCAACAGAGGCCGAGAACATATGTCTTAACATGTTCAGCCGGTTGCACACACATTTGGTTGGACTAAATTAATCCCAAAGGAATGTTCATAGACACTTTTAAGTATTGAACTCATGGGTTCCTGTGAGAACAATTTAGTACTGATATTATTATAGAGAAAATAAGTTCTCATTACTGAAGATGACTTTTTTAGTAAGTAAATGGAATTATTCTTAAGTAAAATACTTCAAAGCTCAGATGAAAGTGCTAAAGAAAAAAAGTCATCATCAAACATAATAAGGGAATCTGTTTGTCTTCTAAATAAATTCTTCATTTTTCCTCATAGCTATCTATACATAGACATTTGTTCCACAAATTAATGGGTTTCATTTAGACATTTCCATATGTACATATACTGTACATACAGATATATGTACATGTCATGATACTATTATACTATCTTCCAATTTTTTTTGTTTATATTCATATCCCATACTTCCATCCTTTACCTTCCCTCTTACTTTCCTCACTCTAGTTCCTGTCCCCTCCTTAAATATCTGATGTCTGTCATCTACTTTCAGTCTCTCACCTCTCACTTTCTCTAGACCTGTTTCACATGCTCACTTCTAAACTGGTCCATATCCTCACACAGTAGAGAATTCCATCACTTTTTATGGCTGAAAATTGCATATATATATATATATATATATATATATATATTTTTTTTTTTTTTTGCCAGTCCTGGGGCTTGAACTCAGGGCCTGAGCACTATCCCTGGTTTTTTTTTTTTGCTCAAGGCTAGCACTCTGCCAACTTGAACCACAGCGCCACTTCTGGCCTTTTCAATATATGCGGTGCTGAGGAATTGAACCTAGGGCTTCATGTATATGAGCCACTGGGCCATATTCCCAGCCCCTGAAAATTGCATTATATGTATCATATTAAATATTGTCTGTGTTTTCTAGGATGATTCTATTTTCGAGCTCTAGTGGCATAATAAACATGGGTATGTGGCATAAACTCATCTCCATTTTTTCTTTAAATTAAAAAAAAATTTTATTGTCAAACTGATGTATAGAGAGGAGACATTTTCATACGTTAGGCATTGGATACATTTCTTGTACTGTTTGTTACCTCCTCCCTCATTCCCCCCCACTCCCCTCTATCCTTTTCCCTTCAACCTACACTATCTCTGTATCTTGTCTGAGTACATTGGAAACCCTGTATATTGGTACTATAACTAGGAAACTGGAAGGGAATACCAAAATCGAGAGACACAGGGTAAAAAGACAAAAGACTACAAAAGCAATACTTAAAATTTTTTTTATTGTAAAGTTGATGTGCAGAGAGGTTACAGTTACACAAGTCAGGTAATGAGTATAGTTTCTCTTTAAACAAAAACAATTTTGTGATCAATAAACAAGCTTTGCATATTTCAGGGTGACAATCTCTTATTTAAGATCTTCTCTATGCTAGTCAGGCACTGTTTTGTTTTGTTTTCAATATTGAATTTCGGCTTATCTGATAATGATGCCTGGGGGATTTCTCTTACACTGTAACATTGTGGGAATTTTGAAATCACTCATTTTGCCATCCCTGCCTCTAAATGCTCTATGGACCATTTCTTACTCATGTTTCCTCTTGGACCACAGTTAGGTGAGAAGGTTTCCTACACTTTAAAATACATGAACTTGAACACATATTTCTTTCTCTTTTCACTTTTTGTAAACTTGTAGTGTAATTGTACCTAGGACAACTTCTTTTTTATTTTCAACTTAAAAAACAACAACTATCTGTACATGATGAGATTCAGCAGCTGTTAAGATCTCAAGGTTTATATCCATATTGGTTTGTATGAATGGATGGCATGAAGGGTTCAGACCTTAGTAGGAAAGAGTAGGAGACATCATGGTTTTTCTTAGACTTACTCCTAACCATAGTAAAGCACACAGTGTTGGGTGACTTTGAGTTTTGCCTGCTGTCAATACTGCCACTTATAAATCCCCTTTTCTCCATCAAGATATTGGTCTTCTTGTCCATCTCCTTGCATTATCCTGTCACTAAAACAGGGATGAAGGTTGCTAGACAGCACAATATGTGTATTATGAAACCATTACATTATCTTACTGTTTTTGTTTCAAATATACTATATTTTCTCTTAATCTTCATTATTCCTGAAATGATTTTGCTTGTAGAAAACAACCAGATTTGAGTTTTTAAAATAAAGGTATAGTTCTGATTAAAATATTTTTACAATCTTTATTTCTTTTTTAGTTCTAGAAGCAGTAATAGAAGGAAAAAAATCTTGATGCACACGTTTAAACCATAATGTCTCATATTGAGACATGTTGATTAACAGAAATCTTTTGTCTACTATTTGTGTTGTATATAATATCTTCTTGTAAACAGTATTTCATGATAGAAGTTTAAAAGTGATTAGGTTAGTGAGAGCATCTGGCCAAGTTTCAAAAGGCTAAAAGACAACCCTAAGTGGAATTACAGTATTGGTGACTTCATTCTGGTCCTGTTTTACAGGACCAAAGACTCAATCTTGTCAATAGCTGACAATTACTTACATGTGTTGGTGGATGATTTAAACTGACTAAACTCATATGAAACTAAAGTACATAAATCATAAAAACAGTGTGTTATTTGACAATAAGGAACTTCATGGTAAACATAACCAACTACTCTTTCTCTGGCTAGAATGTTCTTTTCCACAAATAAGCAAAAATAGACTTGGGACCAGAATGTGTTACATATTCGATGTGAGGGTTATACGCCTCTGTACTAAATATAAGTTGGAGCTAGTAAACATATCTACTTGATATTGCTAGCACGAGCCAGAACTTGTCATTCTGGTTTATTATTGATGAACACATTTTTTCCTTTTCATGTTTGAATCTATCCATTGTAATTCTAAATTGATCATTCCTGGACCTTCTTTAAATCACATTCAAATTTATGTTTGAATATAAAAACAAAAATTACATTTGACCACTTGTAGAAGATTTGCACTGATTAGTTTGTAACCATTATATTTGTACAATGGAAGCCCCATAGGGAAATGGACTCTAAAATTATTGTCAATGAGATGTTCCCAGTAGCTGTGTTCATAGGCAATCTGTGAATTTATAGATGTATGAAAATTGACATTATGACAAAAAATTCTGGAGAGGTTCAAAGTCTTCTGAAAGGTTCATAAAACAAAGTCAAAACTAATAGTTTAGAAAACAAAACAGGCATTATATAATACTAAAAACTCAGTAAATGCTTTCCATTAAAATCTGGACAGAAAATTTCAGAATCCAGGCACCAATGGCTTATGCCTATTATCTTACCTACTTAACTTAAGAGGCTAAAAGCCAAGGATCATGGTTTGAATCCACTGCAGACAGGAAGGTCACTGAGACTCTTTATCTCCAAGTAATCACTAAAAAGCTGGAAGTGGAGCTGTGGTTCAAGTGGTAGAGCAGAGGAACAGTGCTCAAGCTCTATGTTCAAGCTACAGCATGGGCACAAAAAAGACAAAGAAAAGATGATATAAGATGAATCAATCTTGAGTCTTAAAGCAATTAGTTCATTGACGTACCTAAAAATCTCATTATAACAGTCTGCTGAATGGAATGGACATACAAAGAGTTCCTTGTATTTTAACCTAATTAAAACCAGTGGCTATTGTAATATATGACATAATAACTGGTGTTATAAGAGGGGGTTTTTGAAACTAGATAAAAGCAAAGATATTTTAACCTCCATCATTTTCAATCCCGACAAAGTGTCTCATCAAGGAAAATAAAATTCTTAAGAGTATATCAGCTTTGAAAAAGAGACAGACATATTAATTTATCTTATTAACACAGGAGATATCAGTCTGTTCTGGAAGCTACTGTTTGCTTTATCTTGTGTTTTGTAGATACAAAATAGGCATTTTTCTACCTTGAGGAGGTCAATGAATTCATCTCAAGAATTCTTTTCATGAATAGCACAGGTTTAGCTTCAAAGACATCTCATTGTATACTTTGTGCACAAAAAATGGGATCTATATAATTATAAATGCATGTAGAATTATTTTGGGTTGATTTTAGGTTATAAAGTAACTCAGAAACACTTAGTTAATATTTATCTTTTAAATCTAAGATTATCTTCGAACAGGAAACAGACTCACAACCCTTTTCCCTTCCCAGTTTCGCCACCACCTTGCGTGACTGTGGTGTCATGTGGATGACCTGTGTGATTCTCTGTGATTTCCACATCTGGAATGGTTAGTGCAGCCAGCCAGGCTGCATCTTTGTATCACTCTTTACTTCTTCCCTTTTCAAATGTAAGGCTACCAGGCAGTTCTTTTCTTCCTTCTGATTTGTGGCACTGGAGATCAAACCTAGGACCTTGTACATGCTAGTCAAACAACAGCCAATTGTTTTGGCCTATCAGTTGTTCATAAATTAGACTTCAACCCAGAGTTACCTGGAGAAGTTGACAAAGTCTGGATGCCCAGGGCCAGGCCATACTATAGATTAATTAATGAATCCTTCAAAGTGAGATTCAACAATTAGCATATAATTATATACAATTAGTACACATATTTCATATAGTTATATATACAATATGTAACAACCCATGAACAGCTCAAGCTGAGATCCACAGTTTTAAACATTTCATTTATTTACAACGCTGCTTTTGAAACAGTGAAACCGACACTTTGTGCCTCATTTTCCACCTTGCTTCCTTGCTCTGTTGGTTTTTATTTTGTTTTATTTTTGAAATTCACCAATACAACACCAAATATATGTTGATTTGTGGGCCTTTGCATATTTCATATAGCTGAGCAGTGGTGGTAAAAACTGCATAATGGTTCAGAATGGCCCCAGCACTGACTCTTCATTTTCAATTATACCTGGGTTCTCAGGAACGCCACAGTAACATTAAGACACTAGGCTTTCCATGCTTCCAGTCTCTACAATGCTCATTCCAAGCACATTTCACGCTTCTCAAACTACAAACTATTTGGATGAAAGAATTTTAACTAACTTCACTTCTCCTGAAATATCAAATGTTTTTATGTTTCATCTCTACCCCAGACCTTCTTTATTATCCTTTTTAAAAAATTATTTTCTATTCCACAGGTAGTATTTTCATTCTGTTGGCAAAAATATAAACAACTCCTCTGATCCCCCCTGCTTTTCCTCCTTTCTTTCTTTTTTTTTTTTTGGCCAGTCCTGGGCCTTGGACTCAGGGCCTGAGCACTGTCCCTGGCTTCTTTTTGCTCAAGGCTAGCACTCTGCCACTTGAGCCACAGCGCAGCTTCTGGCCGTTTTCTGTATATGTGGTGCTGGGGAATTGAACCTAGGGCCTCGTGTATCCGAGGCAGGCACTCTTGCCACTAGGCTATATCCCCAGCCCTTTCCTCCTTTCTTATAACAATGATCTCAACAATTCTTTGGTTGATCTATTTTAAAAATTTGGCCCTTTTTTCAAGTATTGCTGTCATTATGAGTTTTAGTCTGAACTGCTACCTATCTTGATTGCTGGAACTGTCTCTGGAAGGTCTGTCACTTCCCAGCTTGCCCTCATCAGGCAGTTGTCTAGAGCAATATATCTAAAGTATATATTGCAGTAAACATTTCTTCTACAACCAATTTATTAGTTGTATGCTGAGAATAAAGCTCAAATCACCTAACTTGGCTTATACTTCCTCCACAGTTTATCCTCAATCTTCACTTATTCTCTAGTATCCAATATCTCATGAAGTCCTATTGCTAATCTATCTTGATATTTATTTACTTTCTATCCTGTTGCCTCTTCTGGGAATCTTCTTTGTTTTCCTCTTTCACTGACATCACTTTTCTGGGGAAGCCATTCCTGAGCTGTCTGGAACTAGTACTCCCTCTGCTCCATTTCATTCATCCATGTTCTTCTATCTCTGTCATACCATTGACCCCATTGTTTTGAAAGTGTTTTTCCTTTATCTGTAATTTTTTAAATAAACTATAACTTTTCCAAGGGCAGAGACCATGACAATCATACTCATTATCCAATGTCTAGCATAGAATTGGTTACAGTAGGTTTCAATAAATAATTGGTGAATAAAGTGAATGTTCTAGTAGTATATAATCTGGCTTAGCAAAAACCTCACAGGATGTCATCATGCAATAAAACACCCAATAAAGACCTATAAATAATAATAATGAAAATCCTGGGACTCAAGTGAAAATTAGTCCAGTGATCTCATATTCATCTGTTCACTTTGAGAACATTTTCTCATTTTTGATGCACTGAGCACAGTTCACAACTTTCTCAGAAAAATCATTAGAGAAGAGAACCATCTTCAATATCTGAAAGGCATTTAAAAATGTAACCCAGAACTATTAATAATAACCTTACTGGGGAGACACAAGAAGCATGGCTTTAGGGCTAGATAAACCTGTTTGTAAAACCTGGATTCACCATCAAACATATAATCTTGGATGAATTACTTCCTTTTTAGTATTATTAAATAGTTGTTTTAGAGGTGATATGCATAAGGGTTACCTTTACACATGTTAGGATTACTTTTTTTTTTTTTTTTGCCAGTCCTGGGCCTTGGACTCAGGGCCTGAGCACCATCCCTGGCTTCTTCCCGCTCAAGGCTAGCACTCTGCCACCTGAGCCACAGTGCCCCTTCTGGCCGTTTTCCATATATGTGGTGCTGGGGAATCCAACTGAGAGCTTCATGTGTAGGATGCAAGCACTCTTGCCACTAGGCCATATTCCCAGCCCAGGATTACTTTTTTTTTTTTTTTTTTTTTTTTTGCACAAGTCAAAATTTTCTGAATAAAGGCCTAGAAACACAACAAAGAAAGGTTGGACAAATTGAATCACATCAAACTGCAGAGCTTCTGCACGGCAAAGACATAGCTTGCAAGATAAACAGAAAGCCCACAGACTGGGAGAAGATATTTACCGGCCATTCAACGGACAAAGGCCTCATATCTAAAATATATGCAGAACTAAAAAAATTACCTTCCTCCAAAACAAAACCGCAAAGAACTAATAGCCCGCTCATCAAGTGGGCTAAAGACCTACAAAGAGACTTCTCTGATGAGGAAATGAGAATGGCCAAGAGACATATGAAAAAGTGCTCTACATCACTGGCTATAAAAGAAATGCAAATCAAAACAACATTGAGATTCCATCTCACCCCAGTAAGAATGTCATATATCAAGAAAACTAACAATAACAATTGTTGGAGGGGATGTGGCCAAAAGGGAACCCTACTTCATTGTTGGTGGGAATGTAAACTGGTTCAGCCACTCTGGCAAGCAGTATGGAGATTCCTCAGAAGGCTAAATGTAGAACTCCCCTATGACCCAGCAACCCCACTTTTGGGTATTTATCCAAAAAACCATAAACAAAATCACAGTAAAGCCACCAGCACAACAATGTTCATTGCAGCGCAATTTGTCATAGTGAGATTCTGGAACCAACCCAGATGCCCCTCAGTAGACGAATGGATCAGGAAAATGTGGTACATATACACAATGGAATTTTATGCCTCTATCAGAAAGAATGACATTGCCCCATTTGTAAGGAAATGGAAGGACTTGTAAAAAATTATACTAAGTGAAGTGAGCCAGACCCAAAGAAACATGGACTCTATGGTCTCCCTTATTGGGAATAATTAGCACAGGTTTAGGGAAGTCACAGCAAAGGATCACAAGAGCCCAATAGCTATACCTTTATGATCACATAAGATGATGCTAAGTGAAATGAACTCCATTTTATGGAAAGGATTGTTATATCACAGTTGTAACTACTTTCAACATCCCATGTGTATCTGTAGTTTCTACTATTGATGATGTTCTTGTATCACCTTCTTGTGATTGTATCTACACTATCGCTGTAATCTTATCTGAGTATATTGGAAACCGTGTATACTGGTATTAGAATTAGGGGGAGGGGGGAGGTGGGTATGAGGGACAAGGTAACAAACAGTACAAGAAATGTATCCAATGCCTAACGTATGAAACTGTAACCTCTCTGTACATCACTTTTATAATAAAAAAATAGAAATAGGTTTTATTGATTTGGTGACAAAGTGTTGTATAGAGGAGTTAGAGTTTCATACATAAGGCAGTGAGTACATTTCTTATCAAACTTGTTACCTCCTCTCTGATTTTTTCCCCACCTTGTCTCCTACCCAACTCTCTCCCATTATGTGTTGTACAGTTGGTTTCCAGAATATTGTCTTGTTAGTATTGCTGTTGTATTGGTTCACCTTTTGCCCTTTGCCTCTCCATTTTGACATCCCTCTTGCTATTTCCAGTTCTAATAAACATATATACAATACCTGGAATACTAAGATAACTTATAGTGGCATCAGGGGTAAAACCATAGGTTAGGAAAACAAAAGAAAAAGGCATAATTTCACACAGTACATTGAAAATAATAGCAACAATGATAAACCACTCATTTCCATAACTTGGAGTCCATTTCACATAGCATCATGTAATTTGTTCATACGTATGTAGCTATTGAGCTATTGATCTTCTTCTAGGACTCTCCTACACATTTACTAATTATTACCAATGGAGGAAACCATAGAGTTTGTATTTTTTGTGTCTGGCTCACGTCACTTAGTATGATTTATCCAAGTCTTTCCATTTCCCTATGAATGGGGCAATTTCATTATTTTTAATAGATGCATAGAATTCCATTGTGTATATGTACCACATTTTCTTGATTCATTTCATCTTCTGATGAGCTTCTGGGTTAATTCCTTATTTTAGAGATAGCAAATTGTTCTGTGATGAACATTGTTGCTGGTAATTGTAGTGTGTTCTTGCTTGTGATCCTTTGGGTAAATGCTCAGAAGTGGGGTTGCTGGGTCATAGGAGAGCTCTATGTTTAGCCTTTTGAGGAATTTCCACATTGCTTTCCAGAGTAGTTGAACAGGTTTACACTCCCACCAATAGTGTAATAGGTTCCCTTTTGGTCACGTCCTTGCCAGCATCTGTTGTTATTAATTTTCTTGATAATGGCCATTCTTACTGGGGTGAGGTGGAATCTCAATGTTTTTTTGATTTGCATTTCTTTTATGGCCAGTGATGTTGAACACTTCTTCATGTGCCTCTTGGCCATTCTCATTTCCTCTTCAGAGAAGTCTCTCTTTAAGGCTTTAGCCCATTTATTAAGGGTCAGTTGTTTCTTTGAGGATTTGTTTAGGGGGAATTTAATTTTTTAGTGCTAAATGTATTTTAGATATGAGGCCCGTGTCTGTTGTATGGCCAGTGGAGATCCTCTCCCAATCTCAGGACTTTCTATTTATCTTGCAAGCTATGTCCTTTGCCATTCAAAAGCTCTGCAGTTTGATGTGATTCAATTTGTCCAACCTTTCTTTCATTTGTTGTGTTTCTAGGCCTTTATTCAGAAAATTTTGACTTGTGCCAAGGAACACAAATGTTTCTCCTATTCCTTCCTGTAATGTTTTCAGGGTAACTGGGTAACTTCTTTAAATTTTTTCATGTGTAAGCCAAAGATAATTAAGCTTAGGTGAAAGAAATACAATGAAAGTTAAATGATCTGGTTTGTAAGGTTGTAATGTAGTACATGCTGAGGTTGGTGCCCAGTGGTTTTACTTCATCTACTGTGCTGCCTAAAATACAATGATTACTTTGGTTTTAAGACCTATATCTACAGGAATTCTCTGATGAGTACCACTGCCAGATGTGAGAAGCAAACATTTGCACTGTATCTTCCTTTCAGATGTGTGTGTGTGTGTGTGTGTGTGTGTGTGTGTAGAGATATAGTTTCTTTCTTTTCTTTTCACTAGTAAGCTAACCTTATGTTTTGATCATAGAAGGAATGGGTAAGGAACATTACAGGCTTCACTGACATTGTGATAGAGATAGAATATAAGATATTATCCAGTGTAGATTTCTATAGGGAACCATGGTGTTTTTTCGAAAAAATGGGGTAAAATCTCAGTGCTGAGTCTAGGAGCGGGGCTGTTAAACAGAGAAAAACTGTCTGAGATAAGTTTAACTGCCTTATATTTTAACATAAGATTGTTTCCACTGGTTTGCTACAGTTGATCTCTGAAAACTCCAGGGGAGATACTCTGAGGCTGCTGATCTATGTCATGGAACATTTCTGTGACTCTGGAACGTTCAAAGTTTTTAGGAGAAACCTTTACTAGTATCACCTCATTTTGATTGCATCACATTCCAATACATGTTGGAGCTACTTTGGTCCTTTTATTTTGAGAAGGTACATTCTATTGTATCCCAGTGGATGTCTGAAGCCACTTAAGAGTACTGAACCCTGTATGGAAAGTGTTTCTTCCTATCCATGCATACCTATGACAAGGTTTAACTTATTAAGGCATCCTAAGAGATTAACAACAATTACACAATATAATCAACATAAAATGTGTTGGAGGCCTGGCTCAAATGGTAGAATACCTGCCATCAAATGTGAAGATCTGAGTTCAACACACACCCAACCCTCTCTTGGGATTATTTGACTCACCAACATTGTGACTTGGGTTTGAGGTGATATTCAGGAACACGAGACTCCCTTGAAAACAAACACTGAGGTACCATGACAGCAGATCTGATAACAGGGCCTCAGGTAGGTTGCCCTCAGTGTGTCCAGTGGGTGACTCATATCCACATGAGACAGCATGAGATGACAATGCTTCATCACATTACTCATCAGCATGCAGTTTCAAGCTTCTTGAGTACTTATTTATACAACTTTCCTTTTAATATTTTCAGACCATGTTTGAATGGCTATTGGAAATCATAAAAGTTAGTGAGTGTATTCAATAAGAATGTGAATCTTTGAAAATTTTGGAAATAAACAATTTCTTGTTAAATCTATTGGAACCTGTCAAGACCCCCCCCTTTTTTTTTTAGAAAACAAATTATATGAACCAATTTAGTTTTGTATATCAAAAAATGCCAACATGTAGTCAAGGGCTGGTTCATGCTCATAATCCTAGCTGCTCAAGAATCCAAGATCTGAAATCATAATTTAGAGACAGCCGGGGCAGGAAAGCCCAGAAGATTCTTACCTCCAACTATCAAAAAGCTGGAAGTGGAAGAGCCTCAGCCTTGTGGAAAGAAGCTAAGTGATAGTGCCTAAACCCTAAATTCAAGCTGGGGAATAGGTGTGGGATCAGTGATAAGGAGGAGTATTACAGATATTTCAATATATGCATGTTGAATTTAAATTAAAGAAAACCCACAAAAGTAAAACATTTAATAATCATTAAGTTATGATGAATTTCTGTTTCAGTGAATACTATAAGAAGCACAGCTAGGCACTGGTGGCTCAAATCTGTAATCCTAGCTACTCAGGGGGCTGAGATCTGAGGATTGCAGCTTGAAGCCAGCCGGGACAGGAAAGTCTGTGAGACTCTTAACTCCATTTTACCAGCAGAAAACTGGAAATGGTGCTGTGTTTCAAAGTTGTAGAGTGAAAGCTTCAAGAGAAAGAACCCAGGGATAGCACTCACGTCCTGAGTTCCAGCCCCACGACTGAAAAGAAAAGTATAAATTTGATTTTAAATTATCCTCAAAGAGCTGTACAAGATAATTTCAATTTGTGATGCCCCTTCATGACTATAATGCATCTTTATCACCCCTTCCCTCATCCACCTCCTCCAATTGCTCTCATCAAGCTCATCCTGTTTTCTAGCTCCATTTTTACACATGTTCTTTAAGTATTATGGCTGTGTTCATTCTTCTTTTGTCTTCATCAGCCCCATTCTTTTAGACAAACCTCTAGTTACGATATATTTTGGCTTCCTGGTATTCATTTTGTTAAACTGACTTAATTTTTTTAAAGGGTTTTCACCATGGAACCCATTTCTTCATATACTTTAGTCAGTTTGATCAGGTGTGTATGCATAAGTCCCTAAGATGGTTATATTTTAGGCCTGATATTTACAAATGAGAGAAAATATGTGATCTTTTGTCTTTTTTGAGCCTAGTTTATAAGAAGTGCAAATTATTTTTTATCTATTGAACTCTAGTTGAGATTTTAAAAATATTTTTCTCAATGGTTTATTTATTTATTATCTTTAGGCAATTGTAAAAAGGAGTTGCCATTTAACAATGTACTTTATTAATACAATATATTTCTAATCTAGGTTTGGACAATTAGAAATCCCATTAAAATGTTAGGCAGTACTAACTTTTCACTTAGTTGTCACTAGAGGGCAGAAGAGCTCTTCAAATATTATGTTTTCAAATAAAATATATGACGAGAACTTGAGCTCACATTATACAAAAAGACCTCCTTGATCAAATGGCTTCTACCTAGGAATTCCTTTATCAACAATTGCTTAAACTCATATAACCAGGTATTCAAGTCATAAGACTCAAATTAATGAAGATATTAGAATTCTTACATTTAATAGAGGACCATTATGTAAAAGATACCATTTTTTATGCTTTTTGACTGATCTGCTTGGGTTGGCTGTTTGTTGCAGTAGTTCAGTTACTGCAACAAAACTGTGTTTATTGATGATGACGAAATATATTGTAAAAGTTGGAAATAGGCTTTAAATTTTTTCTTTTATTTCTTCTTGTTGTTGTTGTTGTTCTTCTTCATCATCATCATCATCATCATCATCATCATCATCATCATCATCACCACCAGTACTGGAATTTGAACCCAGTGCCTTGAACTTACTCAGCAAGTGCTCTACCACTTGATGCATATATCAAGTCCAGGAAAGTAGGCTTAAAAAAATTACCTGGATGGGCTGGGGATATAGCCTAGTGGCAAGAGTGCCTGCCTCACATACACGAGGCCCTAGGTTCGATTCCCCAGCACCACATATACAGAAAACGGCCAGAAGCGGCGCTGTGGCTCAAGTGGCAGAGTGCTAGCCTTGAGCGGGAAGAAGCCAGGGACAGTGCTCAGGCCCTGAGTCCAAGGCCCAGGACTGGCCAAAAAAAAAAAAAAAAAAAAAAAAAAATTACCTGGAGATCCACCGTGGAGAGGACAAGTGCTCTTGGTCCAGTAGGTACCATTGGATGTGCCAGGAAACACTTTTGTTTCTCCCGTGCCTAAGAACCTGCTGAATAGTGCTGCAGGCCACTGTCACAATCCTCCTGGACCTCCCCTGTTAAGTGAATTTATTTCCCCGTAAGCTTATCCTCTTTACCTGTCAATGCATCTCAATGAACCTCATCTTATACCATCTCCAGTGGTTTGGCTTTTGGCAACCTACCTCACTGCCCTTGTTCAGGTAGATTATGGACTAAACCATGGCTTCTGTACCTGCAGATTTAACCAACTATAAATCAAAAGTATATTTAAAATAGTTTCTGTTGTTGTTAGTGATGGAGTAACAAGTGAGCAGAGGATTAGTCCAGTTGGATGTTGTTGAAAAAGATTGTCAGCAAGTATTACAAATACAACAGTTATCCCGGGTGCTGGTGGCTCATGTTTGTAATCCTTGCTATGCTCAGGAGGTTGAGTTCTGAAGAACATGATTTGAGGCCAGCCCAGGCAAGAAAGTCCATGAGATTCTTTTCTCTAATTAACTACCAGAAAACCAGAAGTAGTGTTGTAGCTCAAAATGCTAGAACACTAGCCTTGAGCAAAAGAGCTCAGGCCCATGACAGAAAGAAAGAAAGAAAGAAAAAAAAAAAGAAAGGAAGGAAGAAAGGAAGGAAGGAAGGAAGGAAAGAAGGAAGGAAGGAAGGAAAACATACAGACAGAAAGAAAGAAAGGAAGAAAGAAAGAAAGAAATAGAGGAAGGAACAAAGAAAAAAGAGAATGTAAATAGAACAAATTGTAATAGGAAAAGGAAGGAGCAAGGGAGAGTGATGGGTGGGGGAGAGATTGATAGGAATAAATTGTATACATGTGTGGATGCGACACAAAGAAATCTCCCCTTGTATAACTAATGTATGTTAAAAATTTTAAAAGTTCAAAAAAGAGCAGGTACCAGTGGCTCACACCTGTCATCCTACTATTTAGGATACTGAGAGTAGAATAATTATAAATTTGTTATAAATATGCTCCCCAAGAACCATTGGAGCCGCAATAGACACAAAAATAAAGAATTGTCTCAGCAAGGCAATGCTTACTTTTGTGCAGAAGAGTGCATCATCATTCAAAAATCTAGCAAGCAAGCATACCAGGAAAGTAGGTTCTTAAAAGAAAATCTTAAATTCTTTTTTAAAGGTGACCACAAATCATTAAACTATATTGTTTGTTCTTTCAATTTCATTGTTTTCTTTAAAGAGCAAGAAGCTAGAATGCACCCAGTTCTTTCACATAAACTGTAGTTTAAAATGTCCCTTCTTGCCTGTGCAACACTACTGATCTTTGTAAAGATTCCTGCCAGGCTGCAATTTCTGTAAACCCCTCTTCTGAGTGAGGCCTATAGAAGATCATACATTGGAGCGCATGGATATTTGTTTTGTGCTCACTGACAGAGTAAGTATACTTTTCCGCCAAGATGGTCACTCCCAGTTTAGGCGTTCAATCTTCAAGGATCCAGTAGCTATTTTAGGATAAAAGCAAACATAATATCGAATGTGTCATAATAGCGAATGAGCTTATACCATGGCACCTATTTTAAGCTTTCACATAAACTGCAGGTTTTTTCTTGATCTGAAGTTTTTAAAAAGAGAATATGTAGAAAGTACCATATCACAAAAATATAGCTTAATGTACATCTTTTTCTCTTCTGTGGATACACACTTCAAATAGTCCAGAAGCTGAGTTCTTTTGGTATGCCCATAGAAAGTATTTGATTGGAATGTAAGTTGTGGTGACAAATCATTTCCGGATAAATGTATCTGAAGAATTTCTCAGAAGACAGTACATTGACCTGTAAAAGGAGCACATGTGATTGTTTGTAATGCTTTAGCTATTAGAAATGTCAGCTAGCTCCATGCAAATTCCTGGGAACCCCAAAGAAATGTCAGTGCTTCCCTGCCCCACCCATTCCTAAACTTTCCCACATAGTTTCTTTTCCTCATGTGGCTTAAACTTATTAAAGTTTGGATACTCTGGGTCATTTGTCATTAAAAAAAAACTCTAAAGAAATTACATAGCTTCAGCTCAGAGTACAGTTCTTTCACACGAAAGAACACGATGATAGGTTTCAGCACATGATTCTTTTATTCTTATTGATTTATGTATAGTTTTCACTACTAGGGTTTGAAATAAAGGGCTTGGATATAGTAATTATTTGAGCCACGACTCTAGCCTTTTTATTTTAAGTTATTTTTGAAATTGGGTTTCACTAATCTTGCCTAGGCTGCCTTCATCTCACAATCCTTTTGCCTCTGCTTCTGAAGAAGTGGGAGTTACAAATGTGTTTCACTGCTACCATCTTCAATCTCACAATTCTAAAATCATATTATTTAGTGAGTCAGCAACTTATTACTATTATCTCTATAAAACATTTTTTTACATGTTACAAATGCAGAACACTATATTTGTGGGAGTAGTTTTAGAACTCTATCTTTGTTACATTTATATCATTTTTTTGTCTGTGTGTGCCAATGTGGGGCTTGAATTCAGGGCCTGGCCGCTGTCCCTGGGCTTTTGAGTTTTTGCTCAAGGCTAATGCTCTACCACTTGAGACACAGTTCCACTTCCAGCTTTTTGATAGTTTACTGGAAATAAGAGTCTCAAGGACTTTCTTGCCCCAGCAGGTTTTCCACCTCAATCCTGAGACCTCAGGCTCCTGAGAAGCTAGGTGGTGTGAGCCACCACCATCCTGTTCACCTGTAACTTAAACCTGTAAGTTAACTTCACCTGTAAGTTAAATTTAATCCCAAATTCCATAATTAATATTAAATTCCATGATTTTAAACAAGTACAAATACATTTTATTTGTAGCTATTGCAAATTGTATTGTTAAACCCTTACTATTTATGCTATCATTTTAATCATTTGCTTATAAGCTAATTAAAGTAACTTACATAAATGTAAATAACTGAAGTGAGGCAACTGACATGAGACTAGAAGACAGGAAGCAAGTAGAAATATAGAAGAAAAACTAAGATGCAAAAGAACTGGAGCTTTTTTTTTTTTTTTTTTTACAAAATAAAAGTCTTGGACTCAAAATTAGATAAGATGAATAAACCTTAAATTAGAGAGGATAAATATGCTTTTTGTTTTTTTTGTCAATGGGAAACACTTAAATTATTTTATTCCTTATGGAATAATAATCCAATTTCTTTAGAATATACCCTTCCCATGATGTTGGAAGAAGAGAAAATGGTGGTGTTTTTTGTTTTTACATAGGCAACACAGTAAATTAATGAAGAAGGTCCTCAAGAACATTTCAACAGCTAGCAACTACTTCATTAGGTTATGTATTAAAAGTTGGAAATTGAAAGATGATTTCAACCAATCCCCTGCTTTCAAGAAAAATGTGACTGAGTGAAGGTGATGGACACATATTAAGTAATTAAAGTAGAACACAGTAAGTTATAAGATACATGTAAAATAAAAATATTGTAGATACAAAAATCCTATATCTCCAATGAGGAATTAAAATATCTTTCCTATTCAATAACATATAGTGAGAAAAGAAGTTCTAGGTCATTGTCTCCACAACAAGCTCATATTTCTTTATTCTTGGATTGGAGTACTTATGTCAGTCCAGGTTGGTCTCATGTCCTTCAAACTATTTTTTTCTGTATACCTTGTAGATATTCGTTGACTGAAAGCCTATAAACAGTCTATGATTTAATTTGTTATACAAAACATATTTCAAGCTCCTTTTCTTTTATGCTATTCTGTACATAATGAAACTATAAAATATCACTACAAGTTATAAAGTTTTAAGAATAAAATTATTTAGCAAGATAATTTTTGTTCTATTTTTAGTGTCTACTACAGCATCTTAGACAAAAGATGCACTTAATAGTACTCTCAAGTGCATAGGAGGGATGGATTAAATTGGTTAAATAAACAACTAATTTTTTTGTGTGTGCCAGACTTGGAAAGGGCTGTCCTTGAGCCTTTTTTCCTTAAGGCTAGTGCTCTATCACTTGAGCCATGGCTCAATTTCCAGCCTTTTGGTATTAATTGAGGCTAAGAGTCTCATAGACTTTTCTGTCTGGGCTGGCTTTGAATGGTGCTCTTCAGATATCAGCCTCTTGAGTAGCTAGGATTACAGAGGTGAGCCACCAGCTCCCAGCTTGATGCAATGATTTCTCAAGCTGCCTGTTAGTATGCATTGAGAAAATAACCTAATTTTTATTTTACATGGAGGAAACATGTATTTCAAAAAATAGAAACATTTGAAAGCTTGCTATGAAGTCTGTCATTTTATGCCTATCAATATAGTGCGGTGTTTGTATGTACATATGTAGCCATTTCAAATATTGCTAGCTCACTATAACGATAAAAGAGTTCAGTGGGGGGAGGGGGGAAGGGGGAATGAGGGAGGAGGTAACGAAAAGTACAAGAAATGTATCCATGGCCTAACGTATGAAACTGTAATCCCTCTGTACATCACTTTGACAATAAATAAGTAATTGTTATTTTATTTTATTATATATATATTTTATTATCAAACTGAATTACAGAGAGGTTACAGTTTCATACATTAGACATTGGATACATTTCTTGAGTAATTGTTATTTAAAGAAAAGATATTAAATGGGTTGAAGTAGGGTTTAGTTAAGGGTTACAAGCAGTAGTAAACCTTTTGCTTTAGAAAATAAAATTTTCAAAAGAAATTATTTTCCATTCTAAACTAACGCAAAGGACTGGGATCTTAAATACACTGATATTATTTTTTAGCTTTCATCATAGCATGTGGTAAATATAATCATGCCTTACATTTTTTTTATAATTTATCATACTCCTAGTGCTAGTATATATATATATATATATATATAATTTCATGTAATTATAGCAATAATTCTGTGAAGCCGGTCAAATAAATATTATCTCTGTGTGACTCTTGATAAAGACAAGTTGATAGTTGTGGGTTTCATGAAAAAGCCTCAGAGCCTGATGGTCTCTGATGGGGCCAGGATGAGAACCAGTTCTTTTTTACCTAGTACTTCCTCAATACACCCTTGTCTCACATGTACTACTATGATTCCATTTGGGGGAATAAATACATTTTACATTTCTTACCAGCATTTCTCCTATAATAGTTAATTCATTGGAAGTCAAATGCAAATCTTTCAGGGATGTGCATGTGTTTCAAGTGATAGAGCATTTGCCTAGCAAGCACAAGACTCTCCATCTACTCCATGGTACTGGGGGAAAAAGTAAATATTCATTCAGAGGAATGGTAATTTGAATTTGTGAGTCAATGAGAACATTGTAGTGAAAACCTTCTTTAAGCATTGGCACTGCTCTTGATGTTGCTGTCAGTAACTTTAAAAGTCAAATGGAAAAATTACCAAAAGGCAAAATAAAAAAAGAGATAAACTGTAGTTGGGTTGCAGAACTTCCAACAGCCTCTTTGGCAATACCAAAAAATTTATGATGACAACCTTCTTGGAATCATGTTCATCATATCAATCCAAATGCAAATAATATATCAGTAGATCTTGCTTTCCACATTTTATCCAAAATAGTTTTTCACATATTGTAAATATTTAAGAAACAATATTATATATAGTGTTTATATAGATTTTAATTTGTTGCAAAGTAAAATAAAACTTTTTTGAGGAAACTTTTCTGTTTGTTTATAAATAGTATCCTTGTCAAAATGGTTTTAGGGAGAATCTCTCAAAATACATCTCCAAAAGTACTGTAACATTTAGAATTGTAAAACATCTCTGTGCCTACACAATCTAAAAACATTTGTATTCCACAACACAAAAAACATTGTTTTCTTTTCAAGAAAGGTATCTAATTGTGGAGTAATTTGTTTCCTAAGTTATACCATAAGAAATACTCATCTGATATTATTTTATTCCTAGCTTCATAGCTACTGAACTAATACAGCCTATGTTATATAACATATCTATCTCAAGAATTTTAGATGCCTAATAAAATCAGGTTTATTGCATACAGTACATTTTTATGAAGGACAATATGCTTTGAAATGCTAAATATTAAATATTTTAATTTCATCACATGCTATTTTTCTTACCACTTCAGGTTAAATAAAAACACTTGATAGGTTTTTTTTTTGGGGGGGTGATATTTACTTTCTGATTAAAATAGGACATCAAGCCACAAAAAAAAAGACTTCAATAGGATACCAAACTCCAATCAATCTTAGTAGGTGAGTAATTGTTACCAATTTCAATGACCACAGCAGAGCAACTAAATAGATTTCACATCCAAATACATTGTACATGAAAGACACATTAAATATTTATTAACAAAACTGGCTTTATTTCATAGCACTTTAAAAGTTATATCCTTTTTAAATTACATAATTAACATATAGAGTGTTCAGAGAATATGGATCAAAACTGACATAATAAATATTTGTTTAAATTTGTGGTAAAGCAACAACTAGAAACTTCTGAAGCTGTTGACTCAAATTTGTGCATCCAATTAGATTTTGTCAATTGGTAGTAAGTCACCAAGAAACTTTTGTGAATACTACATGATTTCTAATATTGAATAATATGTACATGATACTCAGATTGGAATTATTCATTTATTACATAAGTATTATTGTTGAGACCTGCTGTATACAGCCTGTAGGATAATTTTGAGAAGAGTGGGATAGCTACATTATAGGGAATCCAATGAATATGTAAAACATTTATCTTTGTATCTCTTGAGTTTAAGAGACTTTCACAGGGTAGTTTAGGATCCTAATGAGGGAAATTTGGTGGAAACTCCAGCCGTTAACCAGCATTTCAAGTGCATGTTAAAGAAAATAGAAAGATTACCATGTAAAGAAGGGGAAGGTACTGCAGGATAGATTGGCTTGTGTGGGAATTACGAATCCATGAATAAATTGCTGAAGAACAAATTGCCAAATAGGGACTGGCAGAAATGAGACCAACAGAGACATACCTTTCTCTATATACGTAGGCAACAAAGATAATTAATTCATAATTATTACTTAATTTGCTTAATATTAATCAGTGCTTGTTATTTTTCAGAAACTTTGCTATGTGCTGTGAATACACAGGGAGTATGACCAAAACATCTGTTGTCATGGAGAGTCACTCAGGGATTAGATCATGGAGGCCTTTGAGTATCCTGTGAAAGGAGTTATAATTTAACCTGTCAGCAAGGGGAAAATATGCGTGTTAGTTTAATTAGGAATTTTGGGCTGAGATTGTTTTAGATGAATCCCTGTGGTATCTGTGAAAAGTGGGACAAGGGTAGAGAAAGTGAATCGATTGGTGGGCTTGCTGCTGCTGTGATATTGTGATAAAGTTTTACAATGCAATAGTTGACATATCATTCTTTGCAGTAGTAAAGACATTGAAAGGGTAGTGGAAGAAATGAAAGCGAGGTAGTAACCTATTTATGAATTAGAATGTAAGTCAAGGACTGATTAGCTGTTGGCATGATGGGGAGGGAAGCAATAATAGCTTTATATTGGTAGCTTGTCTGGTGGAAAGCACGGATGACAGCATTACAGCTAGGACATGGAAATTCAGTTTGGAAGATGAACTCTCTTATCCTTTAATACCAAGTCTATGGAAACCAAAATGATATTGGAGTCCATATGTTTCTTCTGACTAAATATTTATACTAAAAATCTCTGACAGTGTTGCTTTTATTCCCTACATTGACTCAATGTGGAAAAGGAAGGCAAAAATGGGATAAGAATAAGTGAGTGATGAAGAATTTAGTGCATCTAAATTCTCTTCATTCTACTCACATGGAGTCCATTTATTAGATGGAAAGTTACTTAATCAGATCCTAAAAGGAAGCATTTATTATAGTAATTTTATATTTTTTTCCTGTATTTTGTGTTAAAAATCTTAGAATAATGTTGTCATCGTTATAAAGGGCAAGAAGTAGAACAAAAAGCAAGTCTGAAGTGTTAGGATGTAGAGTTAAGTCATAGTATGGGTCAGAATCCGAGTAACTGCCTTCTGTTTCTATTGCTTTCTTGCTATTCTACAAACTGTGTGTCTCTGCTTGTTTTTTGCAGTTTTGATTTACCTCATATAACAATGTGGTATTTGCAATCTGATGTTTTCCTGAGTAACACAGAATGTCTTAAAGTTCATTCTTTTCCTAGTAACTTTGTTAGCAAGGATCAACCTGTTCCATGTGAGGATTTGTTTACATTTTGCTCATACAATAGCTGATTTTGCTGTGTAGCTTCTTTCATAAATATTTTGAAATATTTCTCCTGTACTGTCTCACACAGTACTGATGATCAGTGCTTAATCAGTGCTCATAACCTAATTACAGTTCCTTAATATGATTGGGAGCTTGAATTTTAGATTGCAGAGATACTTTTCATATCTTCCTTCCTACCATAGAAACTTTTGTGGAAGGGATGCCAGGTACTATTTCTGCCACTTGCTTACATTACATATATTTGTTCCAAAGGGCACACCCTTTGAGTGTGGGAATAAAATTCTTTTGGAAAGAGAGTTCAGTGCTGTAACTATCTTAGATGAGGCTACAGGGTTGCTTGATTTCTCTAGGGAGTTTGGTAATGTAGTTCAACAGCGCTTGCTCACCCTTTCACTTCCAGCCACACTTGTTTGCCAAAGTGCTACTCTATTGTAGTTATCTCACCTCTAACCTCAACTTTCTAATTCTGATCTGTTGCTGAAATGAACTTGGGAAAGACTTCATAATAATAATAATTTCTAGGGAAGTGGTGTTTTTCAATGCTGCTTGCTTGTCAGTTTTAATACATGGAAAACCTTAACATTTGAGTTAGAGATATCACAAGAGATTTTTCTTCATTATAGTTAAGGAGAAAAGGTTATTAAATGTCAGAACCAATCAAGGTTTTGACACATTTTTACTTAAATTACTGAAAGTTAGTGCTACAAAATCAATTGGACATTATTCTAATGCTGTGTATGCACAATTACCTTTTCGGTCAAGTTTATCATAAGTAATTCCTAGTTCATTGTTTTTACTATGAAAGATGCAACATTGTTAACAGTTAACACTGAAGTTAAAGAAGCAAAATTGAGTCATTATTAGGATGTTAAGTGTAGCATCTATCTACACAAAGGTTACTATTCATCTGTGCTGCTTGTAGCTCTACTTGCTTTATTTCATTTCACCCTTGCACTATCTCAATATTATGGGAGGCAGCCAGTACATATTGTCATTTAAATGCAAGTATACTTAATTGATGTCCCAGGGTCTCAAATAATATTATTTATGTGTGCCAATGGTTAATGTGTCTAACCTCTTTGTGTTTTATTTCTCCACTTGTAAAATACACACCTCACAGAATTGTTGAAAGATTGAATGAAGTAATGTATGAATCATGCTTAGAATAGAGTACGTATACAATAAGTGTTAGTTTTTATTACTGATTAGTTTAGATACTTTATTTTTTCATCTTTTCTTCTTTTTTTAGACACATTATTTTTATTTTATTTTGTCTCTGGGTAGTATTTATTTATTTTATCTTTATTGAAAAGGTAATGAGCAGTGGGGTTACAATTACATAAGTAAGGAAACAATGATTACATTTGTTTTTAAACTCTGTTACCCTATCCCTCGTTTTCTCCTGTTTACCCCTCCCTTCTCCCTTCTCCCTTCTCCCCCAAGTTGTAAGGTTGATATCCAATCTAGTGCCAAGTGAATGCCATTTTGCATTAGTTCATCCTTTGGCCTGCTGTTTCTGTGATTCCTTTCCCTTACTGTGGTTGAATGATCTTATATATAAGATACAAGGTACAGAAGATTAAGAGAAATGAAATTAAACTTGATATAGGACATAATAAGATCCTTTTGTTTCCATACCTTGGAGTTCATATTGATATACTTTATTGAATATGGCTATATGTATTAGGCAATTTGGTTGTTGAGATCCCCTGTTAAGAGTATCATAGATATACTCTAGGTCTTGCACATGAGGGAAACCATGTAATCTACTTTTCTTTGGGTTTGGCTTACTTCACTTAAAACAATTTTTTCCAGGTGTTTCCATTTCCTTATGAATGGGGCAATGCCATTCTTTCTGATGGAAGCATAGAATTCCATTGTGCATATATACCACATCTTCTTGATTCACTCATCTACTGAGGGGCATCTGGATTGGTTCTATATCAGCTATGGTAAATAATGCTGCAGTGAACATAGTTATGCTGAAAACTTTAGTATGGCCTTGTTTGTGTCATTTGGGTAAATGCTTTGAAGTGGGATTGCTAGATCATAGAGAGGCTCTAAGTTTAGTCTTTTGAGGAACCTCCATACTGCTTTCCTGCGAGGCTGGACAAGTATGCGTTCCCACCGATAGTGTAGTAGCATTCCCCTTTGGCTACATCCCCACCAGAATCTGCTGTTATTGGATGTCTTGATAATGGCCATTCTAACAGGTGTGAGGTAGAATCTCAATGTTGTTTTGATTTGCATTTTTTATAGTCAGAAACGTTGAACTTTTCTTTATGTATCTCTTGGATATTCATATTTCCTCTTCAGGGAAGTCTCTCTTTAAGCCTTTAGCCCATTTGTTAATGTGGTGGTTGTTTCTTTAGAGGTTTGTTTGTGGGGAATGTAATTTCTTGAGCTGTATTTTAGATATGAGGCCCTTGTCTGTTGTATGGCTAGTGAATATCTTTTCCCGATGGGTGGGTTTTCTATTTATCTTGTTAGCTATGTCCTTTGCCATGAAGGAGCTCTGCAGTTTAATACAATCCTATTTGTCCAAACTTTCTTTGATTTATTGTGTTTCTGGGTCTTTATTAAGAAAGTTTTGACCTCTTCTAAGGAGTCCAAATGTTTCTCCTATTTCTTCCTGTAATATTTTCAGGGTATCTGCTTTTATCTCGAAGTCTTTGATCCACTTGGAATTGATTCTGGTGCAGGGTGATATATAAGATTATAATTTTAGTTTTCTACACACATTTTTCCAGCACCATTTGTTGAAGATTAGCTGGCATAGATAGGTGGGTTTATTTCTGGGTACTCAGTTCTATTCCATTGGCCCTCTGGCCTGTTCTTGTGCCAGTACCAAGCTGTTTTTTTTTTTTTTATTACTACAGCTTTGTAATAATAGACAGACAGCATATTTTACACCTAGGACTTTTCATGTCACTGGCAAGGAATATTTCTGTGTGTGTGTGTGTGTGTGTGTGTGTGTTGGTGGGGTTCAAACCCAAGGCCTTGTGTGTGTTATACAAGTGCTCTACCATTGAGCTATGTACTCTTGTTGTAAATAATAGTTTTGAGGATTCTTTCAGGCATAAAACTGGGAGGCAGCAAGGTGAAAGTATGGAAAAGTATTTTCTCATTATGATCTATTTGAATTTTTTTGACCCAAGGTGCAACTAACATTTTTATTTGCCAAGGATGGGAAATTTCTGAGCTTGAGGAGGTGTCATACTTGTAATTCAGTAAAGTGGTTGAATTTATAGGACAGAGAACCAATGGGAGCAGGGAGGAGGCCAGTCAGAAAGAGCAGATCATAGGTTGTAAAATAATTCATAAGAAGATGAGGGTGGGCAGAGAGTTTTTTACCAGGAAATAATATCTTTAGGGTTTGTTTGGAATTGCCAGAGAGAGAAATATGGGGTCTCAAAAGGGAGGGAGGCTTCAGCATTCAGTAGTGCTCAATGTATAATTGTTAGGTAATTTCTTACCAATGATTGGAACAATGCTTTGTATAAATTCCTAGGACTTAGGGCTATCCAGTTTAAAATAAATGTAGGAATGAACTAAAAGAAAACTTCCCCTTGTTTTGGTTTTGTGCAACATATAACTGGCCTTTCATATGAGCTTTTTGTGGACAGAGCATGATTTTTTCTCTACATTTTTAAATATTTTTTTGAATTTAAAACATACTTTAATGAGAATACTTTGTCATTGTCTTTAGATGAAAGAGCATTTTCAATTTGAAACTGTTGTGGCATCAAGACTCTGCTCCTTGATCAACAGGCTTTACATGCCACTGCACTACTAACTCTCCTGTCCTTTTGAGACACATGTTGGACATATTACCTTCTGTTGGAAGTCCTTGTGGCAGCTTCAGGGGCTTGATTCTTATCAAGTGCTTGACTACATTCAGTTTTGCATTCACTGAAGGAATGTTCTTGTGGACTTGAGGGGTATGTGCCTTTTGCAATCCAAGCATCTTTATAATATCTTTTTCCCAATATGGATGTCTTTGTGTACTTCTTTTTTTTTTTTTTTTTTTGGCCAGTCCTGGGCCTTGGACTCAGGGCCTGAGTCCCGCTTCTTCCCGCTCAAGGCTAGCACTCTGCCACTTGAGCCACAGCGCCGCTTCTGGCCGTTTTCTGTATATGTGGTGCTGGGGAATCGAACCTAGGGCCTCGTGTATCCGAGGCAGGCACTCTTGCCACTAGGCTATATCCCCAGCCCTGTGTACTTCTTATTCTAGTAAAAATGTGTAATTTGTGAGGGTGCTGTGGATCCCCGCCATACTTTTCATGGTCTTCAGGTGAAGCCTGAAACACTCTGGGTGAAGAATGCAGCATTTTCAGAGCCCAGCGGGCTGCAAGTCCAACTGCCATTGCCCACTGAGGGGATGCCCTTAAACATATTTTGAAGATGATAGATACTATTATATCTGATGCTCAGAGTGATGAACTTCCAATAGTTTATTTTTGTGTGCTTCCTAGTTGATAGACTTCATGTTTAATTGAGTAATACTGTTTTCTTGATTGTCTGCTGAAGTTTCCATAACTTGATTTCAAGATATTATTCAGGGAATTTAATCAGACATGCCATTAGCATCATCTTACATGAAGTGAAATGGCAGCATCCAGTACTGAGTGGAAAAATAGCTTGTCTCCTCATTCATGAACAATTCCTCTTGGCTACTCTCTTTTTTAGTAAACAGAAAAGGGCAGGTAGGTGACATAGATGTAATATGTAATCTGATTTTTATACAGTTTGTGTATATGACCTAAAGCTAATGATTCATATTGTGGTGCTAAAGTGGATATAACCAGCTGTGAGGTAAATGACCTTTGTCCAATAACCTGTATTATGAACCCTTCAGAATGCGTACATAATACTATAATGCATGAATATATAAAAGATTTTATCATAAAAGGATGATGGTGTTTTTTGTTTTGTTTATTTTGTTTTTGTTTTTTTGGTACTGGTCCGAGGTCTTGAACTGTAGGCATGGGCACTGACCCTAAGCCCCTTTTGTTCAAGGATACCACTCTATCTCTTGAGATACAGCACCACTTCCAGCTTTTTCTGTGATTAATTGGAGATAAGAGTCTCACAAACTTTCCTTCCTGGGCTGGCTTGAACCAGAACCTGCAGATCTCAGCCTCCTGAGTAGCTAGCATTACAAGGCATAAGCCATCAGTGCCTCGCAGAATGATGGATTTTTTTGCTTTTTTTTTTTTTTTGCCAGTCCTGGGCCTTGGACTCAGGGCCTGAGCACTGTCCCTGGCTTCTTCCCGCTCAAGGCTAGCACTCTGCCACTTGAGCCACAGCGCCACTTCTGGCCGTTTTCTGTATATATGGTGCTGGGGAATCGAACCTAGGGCCTCGTGTATCCCAGGCAGGCACTCTTGCCGCTAGGCTATATCCCCAGCCCCATGATGGATTTTTTTAATCAAAGACTTTTCTCAGTCATTTGGAATGACCAGGTGATTTTTATTGTTTATGTGCTGTCCTACATGTATTCATTTATATATTTTAAAATATCCTTGCATCTTTTGAATGAAACTAACTTTTTCAAAGTATGTGATTATTTTAAGGTGTTGAAGAAGTTTGCAAGTATTTTAATGAGGAGTTTCACATCTATATCTATTAAGGATATTGGTCATATTGGTCTATCTATCTGTGTGTCTATCAATCTATCTATCTATCTATCTATCTATCTATCTATCTATCTATCTATCTATCTATCTATCTCTGTCTATTTATGCCAGTACTGAGGCTTGAACTCAGGACATAGATGCTGTTCATTACCTTTTTTTTTTTTTTTTTTTTTTTACTGTGCTCTGCTGTTTGAGCCACAGGTTTACTTCACTTTTGGCTTTTTGGCAGCTAATTGGAGATAAAAAGACTTTCCGGCCTAGGCTGGCTTTAAACTACAGTCATCAAATCTCAGTCTATTAAGTAGCTTGGATTACGGGTATGAATTACTATCCTTGGCTATAGTTCTTTTATTTACTTGTGTCCTTTGTGGTTTTGGAATGAGTTTGGTAGCGATCTATCCCTTTCTATTTCATGGAAAAGATTAAGAATTGCTGTTAGTATTCAAAAATATCTTTTGACATATTGGTAAGGATTTTTGAAGGACAGAGTGAGACTGTATCATCTCATGCTAATAGGAAATCCTCAAGGTTGCATATTGTATCCATTGGCTATTTTACATCTTTTATCCATAGAGAATTTCAAGGGTTCTTTAGAAACTCCTGAACAGAATGATGTTTAAAGAGGGAATATTTGACTGTGTGATTCTTGGTGAGTTGTTTAATCTAAATTTGCCACTGGCAACATTTTTATAATTTTAATATGTAACTTGTGAGTGTTAAATGGAGTATATCAGAAACATACAGTCCTGGTTGTTGAGGTTATCTTATATTTACCATTGCAGGCCAAGTAGATGGAAATTGTATCAATTAATTTGGCTAAATTTTCCTAAATTTAAATGATACTGGCATGCAAGAATTTGAACAATTATTTGATTTATGGACTTTATGGATTTTTAGCCCACACTGACTGTATTTAATTTAGGCAATCTCTATTAATAGAGTTTTTTTATTCCAACTATGGCAAAAGACAGGTAAATTTTAATTATAAGGCTAGTTGGAAAATTAGCCTTGACATTTTTTTTTTTTTGCCAGTCCTGGGGCTTGGACTCAGGGCCTGAGCACTGTCCCTGGCTTCTTTTTTTGGCTCAAGGCTAGCACTCTGCCACTTGAGCCACAGCGCCGCTTCTGGCCATTTTCTGTATATGTGGTGCTGGGGAATTGAACCCAGGGCCTCATGTGTACGAGGCAAGCACTCTTGCCACTAGGCCATATCCCCAGTCCCTTGAAAAAAATTTTGACAGGGTAAAACACTAATCATATAACCAGCAGGAGAGAATAATATTTTGTCAACTATTAAATAAATGTGAAACTTGATCATTGCAAATATTCTCCACAACAAGATAAATGAGATGAAAAAGAGAACAAAAATATCTGTATACTTACAAGCATGTGCATTTAAACATACACATTCTGGAAGTGAATAATTAGATGTAGATACTAGAGTACTCATTTCCACAAATGGTGTACGATATTTAATAATTATCACTGACTTCATATTCCTGTTACATTTGAAATAATCTAAATTGATTGATTTTTCTTCATGTTTTATTTTTTTGCTTAGTCTTTATTATATGTGACTTAATTATCATTGTATAAAGGTGTGAAACATATGTCCTGATTTTTATTACTGAGCAACATTCCCCTGATTCTCTCTAATGACTACAACCCTCCATTTTATAGCAGAAGTACCGCTCATCCTCAGTAGCCAGTAACAATGTATTCATTGAAATAAGTAATAATTTTAGCTCATTACATGGAGACACAAAAATACAAAAATTTGGAATGGGTAGAGAATGATATATGTATGTTTACACAGATATGTCTGATAGATACTATTATTGTAGGGAAAAAGTTCCTAATTGCTAAAGAAAACAATTTATCAAGAAAGCTTTAGGTTTAATGACAAAAACTTCGTCTCCAAATCATATTTTCTGAGAAATAGAACCATGTGTTGATATAGTGCAAATAGAATGTCCTTCAGGTCAGTATCTGGCAAAATTCTGCAGCAAACTAGTAGTGCAGCTATTTCTTTTTTTTTTTTTTCTTTATTGTCAAAGTATGGTTCAGAGGGGTTACAGATTCATGTGAAAGGCAGTGAGTACATTCCTTGTTCTACTTGGGGTATTTTGGTCTTCAACAATGACTAGCCTATTCCAGTACTAGCTATTCCCTATGAGGGACACCATAGGGTTTATGTTTCTTTCAGTCTGGGTCACTTCACTTAGTATGATTTTTTCCAATTGCTTCCATTTCCTTACAAATGGGGCAGTATCATTTCTTCTGATGGAGGCATAGAAATCCATTGTGTATATGTACCACATTTTCCTGATCCACTTGTCTACTGAGGGGCATCTAGGTTGGTCCCATATTTTAGCAATGACAAGTTCTGCTGCGATGAACATAGTTGTGCTGGTGGCTTTAGTATGGTCTTGCTTGTAGTCTTTTGGGTAGATGCCCAAAAGGGGCTGCTGGGGCATAGGGGAGCTCTACATTTAGCCTTCTTAGGAACCTCCACACTGCTTTCCAGAGGGCTTGAACAAGTTTGCATTCCCACCAACAATGTAGTAGAGTTCCCTTTTGGCCACATCCTCTCCAGCATTTGTTATTATTAGATTTCTTGATAATAGACATTCTTACTGGGGTGAGATGGAATCTCAGTGTTGTTTTGATTTGCATTTCTTTTATGGCCAGTGATGTAGAACAGCACTTTTTCATGTGACTCTTGCCCATTCTTCTCATTTCCTCTTTAGAGAAGTCTCTTTTTAGATCTTTAGCCCATTTGTTGAGAGGGCTCTTGGTTCTTTGATTATTTGTTTTGGAGGTATTTAACTTTTTGAATTCTGTGTATATTTTAGATGTCAGGCCTTTGTCTGTTGTATGGCTGGTGAAGATCTTTTCCCAATCTGTGGGCTCTATTTATCTTGGAAGCTATGTTCTTTGCCCTGCAGAAGCTCTGCAGTTTGATACAGTCCCACTTGTCCAGGTTTTCTTTGATTTGTTGGATTTCTGGGCCTTTGTTGAGGAAGTTTCTTCCAGTGCTAAGGAGTCCTAGAATTTCTCCTATTCCTTTTTGTAGTGTTTTCAGGGCATGTGATTTTATTTCCAGGTCTTTGATCCATTTGAAGTTGATTTTGGTGCAGGGTGATAAATAGGGGTCTGTTTTAGTTTGTTATTGGTGTTGACCTAGTTTTGCCAGCAAGATTTGTTGAAGAGGCTGTCTTTGTTCCAATCTATATTTTTTTTTTTTTTTTTTTTTTTTGGCCAGTCCTGGGCCTTGGACTCAGGGCCTGAGCACTGTCCCTGGCTTCTTCCCGCTCAAGGCTAGCACTCCGCCACTTGAGCCACAGCGCCGCTTCTGGCCGTTTTTCTGTATATGTGGTGCTGGGGAATCGAACCTAGGGCCTCGTGTATCGGAGGCAGGCACTCTTGCCACTAGGCTATCTCCCCAGCCCCCAATCTATATTTTTAGCTTCTTTGTCAAAGATTAGGTAGCCGTAGGTCTGTGGGTTCATTCCTGCATCTTCCATTTTCTTCTATTGGTCCTCGGGTTTGTTCTTGTGCCAGTACCAAGCTGTTTTTATTACTATAGCTTTATAGTAAAACTTGAAGTTTTGTATTGATATTTCTCCTGTAGTGCAGCTGTTTCTAAAGAAAGCACTTAATATTCCACAAGGGTTCATATTTTAGACATCATTGGTTCATTTACTATGTGAAACCAATATCTTTATTTGAAGCAGTACTTTAAAAAATGTTCCCCAATCAATATATACAGTATAGTTCAAATAAACAGCTAATACTTAGCTCACTTGCTCCCTTCAGGCATCAGGTTTAGTCATTAGTATGACTGGCACTCAGTAGTATCAGAAGTAATGGACCTCATCATCATAACAACTTTTGTTTTTAAATCCTGAAGTGGAAGCAGAATGACTCAGATTCACATTCATCCTATATAAGTGGAGTTTTAAGTTTCCTCTTATGTAAGAAGGGCACATTCTGGTTATAATTCACATGGAGTATGAACAAATTTATGTTATGTGCCTTTTCCAAGTATTCCATCCAAACAGCCACACACTGCTTCCCAAGCTCTCTTGTTTCTCGTTCTACATTCTTACTCTTTTCTAACTTATTTTCATCTGGTTATACACTGGCCACTGCCTGGCTGTCCAAGAATTAGAATACATTTGTACTTTCAAGTCATCAGACAAGAGAATCTTCTATCCCATTGCCAGTCTAATGGGAATATTTTATGAGTTATTCTATGTGATAAGTAACTCAAACATCTCCAGTGTTTGTTTCCTTCTTACTTAATGTTGAGAATGTGTAAGTATGTGGGTATGTTTCTGTGTGTATTAACATGTTTTACTGGGATACAGACAGATCTTCATGCAATCTAAAGAAGAAAAACAAACATAAAAATGAATAAACTATGAGACTTGGATTTAACAAATTATGCTTATATTGTCTGTATTGAGAGTAAAAATTTGCATATATATTAAATGACACAAAGGTCATAGTTAAGGTGTGAATAAGTGAAACATGTTTTTCTTTCAAGGACCATATTTTATATCAATTTTCCAACCTGCTCCTTTCCAAATGTTTGGTGCCTTAATGTGTCAGGAAGCTATTTAAGTTCTAAGAACTAAAGAACAAATTCTTTGAATGAAAACTTATCTTTTATTCTGTTTTTTTGTTTCCTAGCTCAAACATTATTTAACCTTTACCCATTGTTTACTCTCAATCCATTTAAATACTTCCAGGAATTTTTAACATACCACTTGTCATAGGAAAACATCTTTTCATACTGATATATTTCCACCATTTTAGGTATTTTGTTTAAAATGGATGTATTATAACTGATTCCCATGAGAAGTTAGAAAGAATTTTCTATTCTCTTTACTACCCATACTCTCTAAAGCTGTTAGGTATTACCTCAAAGCTTGGACCTTTGTTGTCCCTGAGGACACAATCAAGGATATGTACAGAGGTAGTGAAAACCTGCCCAGCTCAGAACCTTTAAGGCTCTTTTCAGCCAACAACAACTCCAAATACATAAAGAAGGAAAGCAGCTGTACTAAACGCCTCCCAGAAGAGAACTGACACTTTTACAAGAGACACCAGCTAATTTTCCTCAATCTTAGCAGTTTTAGGGATCATGTCTGTTCCCTGTGCATGTGAGTGAAACAAAAAAGCAATGATGAGAATGAGTATAAAAATTAAGAAGAATATGTCTAACCACATTAAGTTCAAAGCAGATGTAACTAATAGCTGAACAAACTCAAACAAACAGAACTTAAATATATAGCTAAACTAAATGAGGAAGACAACGTCGGATGTGAAAGAATAGTTCAATGAAGATATAGAATACTGAAAAGATAAAATTGAAATAAAAAGTAATCTAAATATAAAACAAAAGCCCTGCTAATAGGATGAAACAAATAGAAAATAGAATATCAGGAACTGAGGAAGAAGTAGTAGAAGTGAGTCAAGCAGACAAAGACAAAAACATAAAAGTAAAAAAATACAAAAAGGCCATGCAAAACTGAGGATACCACCAAAGGCAAATCTATGAATTTTGGGTATGAAAAAAAAAAGAAGAAATACAAGCTCACTGAATAAACAACATATTCAATGACATAATAGCATAAACTTCTCTAATGGGAGGCTTTCAGAATACAAACCAGGCAAGCTTAGCAAAAATGTCTTTACACATATTATAGGTAAAACTTATATTTGAAGCAAATAAAAAAAATTGAAAGGGGATAAATGACTTCTACAATGAAAAGTACAAAACCTGGAAGAAAGAAATTAAAAAAGATACCAAGAGATTAAAAAAAACACCTATCATGGTCATAGATTAACAGAATCACTATTGTAAAAATAGCCAAGTCACTGTTAACAATCAACAGACACAATGCAATACCTATCGAAGTCCCAGTGCAATTATTTATGGATTAAAAAATATCAGTCCCCAAATTCATACACAAATGCAAATGACTCCTATGACAAAAGTAATCCTGAGCAAAAAAAGTAACTCTGGAAATATCAAAATGCCAGATTTCAAAAAATATCAGAGATCCATAGTAAGAAAAATAGTATGTACTAGCACAAAAATAGACATAAAGACCATGGAATAGAACAGAAGAGCCAGAAATAAACCACAGAGCTACTACAGTCATCTAATTTTTGGCAAAGGACCCAAAAACATATACCGAAGAAAAAAACATAGCCACTTCAACAGTGTTGCTGGGAAAAGTAGAAATCTACATGCAGGAGATGACCCTGGAATTGTTTCTCACCTTGCATAAAAGTCAATTCATAATGATCAAAGATATTAATGTAAACCTGAAACTTTGAAGCTCCTACACACGAACAGGAAGAACACTAAAAGATACTGGCACAAGGAATTATTTTCTGAATAGTACTCCAATTACGTGGGAAATAATAGCAAATGACATTATATTAAAGAAACAAGAAAAAGCTCTGCACAGCAGGAAACAATTCCCAGAATAAAACAAACAAACAAACAAACAAAAACAATCCATAGGAACTGGGAGTGTGGCTTACTGGTAGAGTTCTTGCCTATCATATATGAAGCCCTGGTTTCGATGCCTCAGCACCACACACACAAACAAAAAGTCAGAAGTGGTGCTATGGTTCAAGTGGTAAAGTGTTAGCCCTGAGAAAAAGGAAGCCAGGGGTTCGAGCCTCAGTACTGGCAAAAAAATAAAAACAAAACAATCCACAGAATGAAGAAAAAATTTTGACAGCTGTTCAGTGGATAAAGAATTAAATCTAGAATATACCAAGGGCTTAAAATTAAATACCAAAACAATAATTCATCCAATTAACAATGGGAAAGTGAACAGAGAGTTCCCAGAAGTACATATGGCTAATAAATATACGAAGAAATGGTCAGCATCTTTAGCCATAAAGGAAATGCACATCAAAACTATATTAAGACTTAATTTAACCCAGTCAGTGATTATTATCCCCAAACAAGCAATAACAAATAATAATTAAAAAACAGTGCTGGGAAAGATATGGATATGTAAGGAAATGAATTTACTGTTTGTGGAAATGTAGATTATTGTGACTACTGTGGAAATCATTATGGATGCTCCTCAAGAAACTAAAAGTAGGAATGCCATTTGATCCAGGTTTAAACTCTTGGGGACATATCCAAAAGAATGAGTCACCATACAATAGAATTTTTTTCCCTTCTTTTTTTTTTTTTGCCAGTCCTAGGACTTGAACTCAGGGCCTGGGCACTGTCCTTGAGATTCTTTTGCTTAAGGCTAGCACTCTGCCACTTGAGCCACAGAGCCACTTCTGGCTTTTTCTGTTTATGTGACACTGAGGAATTGAATCCAGGGCTTTGCACATGCTAGGCAAACACTCTACCACTAAGCCACATTCACACCCCACTAGAACTATTATCATACCCTGCTTACTGCAGAACTATTCACAGTGGCCAATCTATGGAATCAGCCTACATGCCTAACAACTGATGAATGATTAAACAAAATATAGGATGTACATAGAGAATGAAGTAAAACTCAGACATAAAGAAGATGCAGTTATGTCATTTACAAGAAAATGAGTGTAACTGGAGATAATCATGTTACGTAAAATTAGCCACACTCAAAAGAGTGAATACCACATTGCCACCCCCTCCCCCCATGCAGAATCTAGACCTAAAAAAAGTGACACAGGGACATAAGAGCAATGTTCTTGTGGTCAGCAACCAGTAAGGATCAGGCAAAATGAGAAGGTGATACAATGAGAATATGGTTAAGTTAGAGTATATGTACACAGGAAAATAGAGTAATAACCCATGCAAACATTACTAAAAAAATAAAAAATGGAATAAGAAAGTGTGTTGGGGAAGTGAATCTGATCAAAGTTTACTTTGTTCATATGTGGACATACCACAGTGAAACTCCTTTGTATAGTTAATGCACCTGAATAAAAAGGGGGAGAAAAATAAAGCAATGCAAACAAATAAATTATAATAAAAATAAAATTCCATGTAATAGTTTTAACTACCATCAACTACCATAGAAATTTCTCAAGGTTATAATTTAGTGGATTTAGGAAATATGAGTTATTTAGAGTCCATGTCAAACATATAGAGAAAAAAATCTTTATTTTAGATGCTTCTTTAAGTAAGTCAGAGAGACATTTGGACAAAAGGTGTTACAGCTTCAAGCACTGAGCACAAGCTATCTAAAGAAAGATCATCTTTTGATTTCATGTCCACTTACTATCAATAAAGTGCAAGGCAATGGGAAGTCAAGGCCATAGCCTGTGTTTCAAGAGAAAGCCTCAGAGATGGACTCTCTGAAAGGGACACCTCTCTTCATTATTATACCACAAATACTGTGCCTTTTAAATATTAATTTAATAAGTATTTCTAGTGGATTTTCAATAATCCACATGGGGAAATGAATTCCAAGTACACTTGATGATTAGATTTTGAGTTACCTCCTAGTCCCATCAAAAAGAAACAGGCTTTGATGTACATACTCAGCCCTAATCCCCAGAAAATAGTATAATTATTAAATAGTTAAAGAAGATTTCTTTTTAATAAAAGAAAGCTTATAATGGAAAATTTTATAACTTGTTCATACATATTATTATTTCAGAGTTTAGTAAACAGTATGTTTAATGAAAATGAGGTTTAGAATATTAAAAAAAAGAGCACAGGTACTTGCCTGTTTTTAAGAATTGGATTAGTACTATGACAAACATATGTCCTCCAATGGGAAGAATTTTAGCTGACTTTCTCATTATACAAATAATACAACTGTGCTTTATCATAATTTTGCTAAGGGCAAGTAATGAACACACTTGTGTATCTTTCCACTTCCTAAGGCTCTGTCCCTTCCTTTACACTTTCTTATCAAAGCTAGCACACATCCTCCATCTTTCTTCAAACTCTTGACAGAGTTTTGAAGTTTAGGAGGAGCTTCATATAGGGTTATCTCTCTTTGCTTCTTGCAGCCTGAAGTCAAATAACTTAAGTGTAAGAAACACTAAAAACAAATAATATATTGTCTCATGCCTTGGTTTGTCTTCCTTTTCTAAATAAGAGTTTCATTGTACAGAGTGTCTGGAATTTTACAGCTTCCTACAGTGAAAGAAATGCTGAGCAGACTTTTGCTGGACTCTTAAGATAAAGCTGGCATTTGTGTTTGGAGGCAGCCACAGCTTGGAGAAAGTGAGGTGATTTGTTAAAATACTTGGTAAAGTAAAATTTTCTGTTGTTGTTTCATATTGGTTCCTCAGATTGCTACTGAATTAAGTGTACAAAAACTAGGAAAACAACTCAAGCTAAAGTCCCCCATGACTTCATATTGTTTTATAGGATGACTGAGTTGGTCAATGACTTCGACTTTTTATTTGTTTATGTATGTATGTATGTAAGTATGTATGTATGTATGTATGTATGTATGTATGTATGTATGTATGTATGTATTTTTGCCAGTCCTGGTCTTGAACTCAGGGCCTGAGCACTGTCCCTGGCTTCTTTTTGCTCAAGGCTGGCACTTTGCCATTTGAGCCATAGAGCCACTTCTGGCCATTTTCTATATATGTGGTGCTGGGGAATTGAACCCAGGGCTTCATGTAGACAAGGTAAGCACTCTTGCCACTAGGCCATATTCCCAGCCCGACTTCGACTTTTTAAATCAGTGTACATACCTGAGTAATTTAATCTTGCAAAGAAAAAGGTTTTGAAAACCCAATTGTTTTTCCTTATGAATAATTTCCCTTCTGTTTTGTTTGCCTTTTCACTTCTGTGCTCCATAACAAATGGCATCTGTTTTTCAGTATGTATTCCAATAAGCTTCTGTGTCAGGTCTCAGGGGAGGCAGCAGCACTGAGTGGAAATGGGCCTGTCCTCATTCTGGTTCCTCCTCCTTGGTACCCATTGTATCATCAGGATGGGGCTGGGTATCTTTGTCCTTTTCTCAGATTAAAAACCTGTTCTTTGCTTCCACCAATCAAAGTGCACATTTTTAAGAAGGAAGAAAGATTTATTTTGGCTCATGGTTTCAGAGGTTTCAGTCCATGAACACTTGCCCCTGTTGATTTGGGTCTATGTTAAGGCAATACATCATGGTGGAAAGACATGGCCAAGGAAGGCTTATTACTTCATGGCAGCCAGGAAACAAAACGAAAGTGAGAGCAAGATAGAGAGGAAGGTGCAAGGGACTTTTGAGTGACACCTAAGAACCAAATATTATTCTAAAGCACAGTCCTACAGTTTCCTGCTTTTTCAAACTGTCCCTCCATAAAGTTTTAATCATCTTCTATATCCTATTGAATTTTGAGCCCATCCCTGGATTAATCCATTGATGAGGTTAGGGTACTCATGCAATTACTTCCTTAGAGTGCTACGCATATCAGCCTTCAACATGTAAGGATTGGACTTGTGGGCTTTGGCCGAGACCTTGTTTCTACAGGCCCTGAGCCCAGTACTCTCCATCCTTATGATCACTTGAAAAATCACCATGAAATGCAATGGGATATGCCCATGGCAAGTGAGGTGCTAGGCTTTCTATGACCCATCATCCAAAGTCATGTGTCATCATTCCATTTTATTCCATTCATAGCAACATGGATACAAACTGGAAGGAGACAGGCCAGGTCATGAAACCAGTATGAGGAAACCTAAGGGCTATTTATTTGTAGCACTCAGGGCATCGAGCTTGTTAGAGTGGCATTCTACCATTGAGCCATGTCTCCATCCCTGTTTTGCACTGATTGTTTTTAGGATAGGTCTCAATTATTCCCTGGAGTGAGAAACACCTACTTTAGGTCTTTCTGCTATTGATGGAATCACAGCTACACCTCACCACAGCCAGATTCCTTCTGGGAGATAAAAGTCTTGACGACTTTTTTTCCCTGTAATTCAGATCCTCTCATTATCAGCCTCCTGCATACCTTAGAATTGTAAGTATGTGCCACTCTGTTGAGCTATGGATTTAGAAGGGGTCTCAAAAACTTTCCTGCCCAAGCTGAACTGGAACTATGATCCTCCTGCTCTCATACTCTCAAATAAGCCAACAGCACCTGCATTTTGGGGAGATTCTTGTAGAATGGTTACTGCAGTCACTAAATTTGAGAGTAACTTGTCACAAAGACATAAATACCTAATAAAGATGTGGCTGTCCTGGAAGGAATGCTTCAGCCAGCATGGAGGGAGGACCTAACTCTGAGTCTGTACATTACACAGGAATCAATGTTTACATAAGAGATTAAAACAAAAGTATCTCAAACTGAAGTTCATCCAAGTTTTGGTCCCTGTGTCAGTCAGCTTTTTCTTGTCATTAAAAACCTGAGATAATGAACTTATAAAGGGAAAAAGTGTTTTTGTCTTTTAGTTTTGGAGGGCCCAGGCTTTGATTGGTTGGTCCCGTGGCAAGGCAGTGCCTCATGGCAGAAGCAAAGGGCAGAGTGAAATCATGCATCTCAAAATAGCAGACACATAGGCAGGGTTTGGAGGGGGAGTGAGTGAGAGTTTGAGGATGATGAGCAGTGGAAATTCACTGTTATCCTTGCCTATGTATGTTTCACATTCCAATCCTGGATGTTGGGAGATGATCTCTGACTTCAAACCCCTTCAAGAGAGAGAGATCAGATTGGACAGGTTTCCTCACAGGGTGAGAGGATGACCTGTGGATCCTTGTGCTGTGTAAGCTTTGCTTGGCTGAGCTGATTCCCTCCCCTTCTCCAATATGCACATCTTAAGAGGTAAGTTTCTTTAAAAACATATTAGTAAACTCCATCTCTGAATGAATGGATGTTGTCTCTGCATTCAAGCACAAAGACTTGTCAGGCCAATATGAGAAGGGGTACAATCACCACAGAATTAAAAAGTGACATTGAAGCAATTCAGAAGGTGGAGCTCTGAGCATCACATCCTGGGCAGAAAAGTTTGTGAGAGGAGGCTGGGAATATGGCCTAGTGGCAAGAGTGCTTGCCTCCCATATATGAAGTCCTAGGTTTGATTCCTCAGAACCATATATATAGAAAACGGCCACTTTGGCGCTGTGGCTCAAGTGGCAGAGTGCTAGCCTTGAGCAAAAAGAAGCCAGGGACAGTGCTCAGGCCCAGAGTCCAAGCCCCAGGACTGGCCAAAAAACAAACAAACAAACAAACAAACAAAACAAAACAAAACAAAAGTTTGTGAGAAGCTTAGCTCCAGTTCACCAGCAAAAAGCCAGAAGTGGAGCTATGGATCAAGTGGTAAAGCATGAGCCTTAAGCAAAAATAAAAGTCAGGGACAACATCCCCAGTGGTCTCTCTCTCTCTCTCTCTCTCTCTCTCTCTCACACACACACACACACACCCACACACACACACACACACGAAGTAAGCCTGGTGCTCCTGTAATCCCAGTGGGCTGAGACTGAAGTTCCAGGGTCAGTTCAGCAGCAGTAAGGCCCAGTTTGGGTAACACAGCAAGATTGCACCTCAAATGAAAAATAGTTGCATGAAAAAAATAACATAGTCACTTGAGATAGGAAGTATGCTAATCTAGATTTTTTTTTCTCCTTTTTTCCTCAGGACAGATTGTGTGTCATCCTATGATTTACACTTCATTCAAGAGGGAGAATTGTCTTTTTATATTTTTAGCAAATCTCAGTATTGTATATACATGGTATCTAACTTGACCAAATTATTTCATCTTATGTAACTCCCATCATTTCTTTTATCATACCTTTACTTCAGGAGTTAAAAGCAGAGAATGCCAAATAAGTGCAGGTGTCTGATTCTTTTATGGAATAAAGACTGACAAATTTTTGTCAGTTGAGTTTCCTTATGGATTTACACAAGTTTTCAAATGAAAATACTTTTGATAAGTAAGATTGTAAATAAGTATTTTAGATGGATCTAGAAGATTTTGAGTCTACTTCAATCACAGCACCTTAATTTACCTTAAATTCTTTGAAAAGAGATTATATAAATTGATTGCTTCTCTATCCTATTGGTATAGTTTTGAAATTTTAAATTAGTTCCATTTCCTGTACTTCCAAGCATCTACATCTTATACTTACAGTGGAAGTCAACTATTCAATTTTTTAGTGAAAATTTGCTGGGAAGAAGGACGGTGAGAAAAAAGAAAGGAAAATAAACAGTGAATTTGCTTTGTAGTTCTCTGGTTTATTAAAAAGCCAGTTTGTGGGTTCTAGTAATAATGGCAATTAAAAAATTATTACTCTAAAACTACATCAGATGTTCAACTAACTAGGTTCTAGTCATAGTCTAGGTTGATCTTGTATAGTCATGGTTTCTTAATGTTGCTGCATCTTTGTAATAGGCCCAAACTACTTAGGTTAAATTGCAGTAATACTTTATTTGGGCCCATGACTTAAATAAACATGATACAAAATTGTGCATCTCTTCTTCAGTTTTGCATCTGTCTCTTTAACTCTGAGTCTCCTGTGGTCATCTTGGATACTGAGAATGACAAGAGTCATCAAAAATATTTTTATCTAGTCAATATTTAGGTTTATGCAACTCTTCTATTTTCTTAGCTCTTTCCTTCTTGTATTGCAATCTCCCTTCTAGGATTGGTTTACTTCTTTTTTTTAAAATTTTTATTATCAAACTGATGTACAGAGAGGTTACAGTTTCATATGTTAGGCATTGGATACATTTCTTGTACTGTTTGTTACCTCGTCCCTCATTCCCTCCTTCCCCCTCTCCCTTTCCCTTCTCCCCCCATGCATTGTTCAGTTCATTTACAACAAACAGTTTTGCAAGTATTGCTTTTGTAGTTGTTTGTCTTGTTTTATCCTGTGTCTTTCGAATTTGGTATTCCCGTTCAATTACCTAGTTCTAATACCAGTATAGACAGTTTCCAACATACTCAGATAAGATACAGAGATAGTATAGGTACAACCACAGGAAGGGGGTACAGGAGATCATCAATAATAGAAGCTACAGTTACACATAGCAAGTTGAAAGTAGTTACGACAGTGATATAACAATCGTTTCCATAACATGGAGTTCATTTCACTCAGCATAATCTTATGTGTTCAAAAGGGTATAGCTATTGGGCTCTTGCGATCCTCTGCTGTGACTTGCCTAAACCTGTGCTAATTATTCCCAATAAGGGAGACCATAGAGTCCATGTCCCTTTGGGTCTGGCTCACTTCACTTAGTATAATTTTTTACAAGTCCTTCCATTTCCTTACAAATGGGGCAATGTCATTCTTTCTGATAGAGGCATAAAATTCCATTGTGTATATGTACCACATTTTCCTGATCTATTCGTCTACTGAGGGGCATCTGGGTTGGTTCCAAATTCTAGCTATGACAAATTGTGCTGCGATGAACATTGTTGTGCTGGTGACTTTACTGTGATTTTGTTTGTGGGCTTTTGGATAGATACCCAAAAGTGAGGCTGCTGGGTCACAGGGGAGCTCTATGTTTATCCTTCCGAGGAATCTCCATACCACTTGCCAGAGTGGCTGAACCAGTTTACATTCCCACCAACAATGAAGTAGGGTTCCCTTTTGGCCACATCCCCTCCAACAATTGTTATTGTTAGTTTTCTTGATATATGACATTCTTACTGGGGTGAGATGGAATCTCAATGTTGTTTTGATTTGCATTTCTTTTATGGCCAGTGATGAAGAGCACTTTTTCATATGTCTCTTGGCCATTCTCATTTCCTCATCAGAGGAGTCTCTTTTTAAGTCTTTAGCTCACTTGATGAGGGGGCTATTGGTTCTTTGCGGTTTTGTTTTGGAGGAAGGTAATTTTTTTAGTTCTGCATATATTTTAGATATGAAGCCTTTGTCCGTTGAATGGCCGGTAAAGATCTTCTCTCAATCTGTGGGCTTTCTGTTTATCTTGTGAGCTATGCAAGAAGCTCTGCCGTGCAGAAGCTCTGAAGTTTGATGCAGTCCCATTTGTCCAATCTTTCTTTGATTTGTAGCATTTCTGGGTCTTTGTTAAGGAAGTTCCACCCTGTGCCAAGGAGCTCAAGTGTTTCTCCTACTCCTTCCTTTTGTGTTTTCAGGGTGTCTGTTTTGATTTTGAGGTCTTTGATCCATTTGGAATTGATTTCTGAGCAGGGTGATATATAAGGAACTAGTTTTAGTTTGTTGCATGTGTTGAACCAGTATTGTCAGCATCATTTGTTAAAGAGGCTATCTTTCTTCCAGACTATTTTTTTAGCTCCTTTATCAAAGATTAAGTAGGCCTAGTTCTGTGGGTTCATTTCTGGGTCTTCAATTCTGTTCCATTGGTCTTCAGGTCTGTTCCGGTACCAATACCAAGCTGTTTTTATTACTATAGCTTTATAATACAGCTTGAAGTTGGATATTGTAATTCCTCCAGCACTGTTCTTTCTGCTTAGGATTGCTTTTGCTATTCTGGGTCTTTTATTGTTCCAAATGAATTTCTGGATTGCTTTCTCTATTTCATTAAAAAATGGTGTTGGGATATTAATGGGTATTGCATTGAATTTGTAGATAGCCTTTGGCAATATTGCCATTTTGATTATATTAGTCCTCCCAATCCAGGAGCATGGGAGGTTTTTCCATTTCCTTAGTTCTACCTTAATTTCATTTTTCATGTTTTTTAAGTTTTCATCAAAGAGATCTATCACTTCTTTGGTTAAGGTTATTCCTAGGTATTTTATGTTTTTTGAGGCTATTGCAACAGGAGTTGCTTTCTTGATTTCTGCCTTGGTCTTCGGGTCATTAGCATAGAGAAAGGCCATTGATTTTTTTAGGGTTTATTTTATATCCTGCAACTTTGCCAAAATTTTGGATCAGCTCTAGTAGCTTGGGGGTAGAGTCTATGGGGTTCATTGTGTATAGTATCATGTCATCTGTGAAGAGAGAAAGTTTAACTTCATCTTTTCCTATTTGGATCCCCTTTATATTTTCTTCTTGCCTAATTGTTCTGGCTAGGAATCCTAGTACTATGTTTAAGAGCAGGGGAGAGATTGACATCCCTGTCTTGTTCCTGATTTTAAAAGGAATGGCTTTAGTTTTTCACCATTTAGAGTTATGCTTGCTGTTGGTTTGTCATAAACTTCCCTGATTATATTCAGGAATGTTCCCGTGAATCCGTTTTTCCCAGGGCTTTTACCATAAATGGGTGCTGGATTTTATCGAACGCATTTTCTTCAACTAGTGATATAACCATTTGATTCTTTACCTTGCTTCAGTTGATGTGGTGGATTACATTAATTGACTTGCATTTATTGAACCAACTTTGCATCCCTGGGATGAATCCACTTTGATCGTGGTGTATGAATCTTTTGATGACCTGTTGAAATTGATTGGCCAGAATTTTGTTGAGAATTTTTGCATCCATGTTCGCCAGAGAAATCGGTCTATAGTCCTCTTTCCGTGATGAGTCCTTGCCTGGTTTTGGGATGAGGGTTATACTGGCTTCATAGAATGTGTCTGGTAGTGAACGTACTCTTTCAATTTCATTGAAGAGTTTGAGAAATATTGGTGTGAGTTCTGTTTTGAAGGCCTTGTAGAATTCTGCTGTGAATCTGTGTGGACTTGGGCTTTTCTTGGATGGGAGATCATTTATTGCTGTTTCTATTTCAATACTGGATATGGGTCTGTTTAGAAGGTTTAAATCTTCATGGTTGAGTTTGGGGATATGAATTTTTTTCTAGGAAATCATCCATTTCTTCCAAGTTCTCGATTTGTTGGCATAAGGTTTGCAAAATAGTCCCTTATTGTGTTCTGAATTTTGGTTATTTCTGTGGTGATGTTACCTGTTTCATCTCTGATCTTGTTTATTTGAGTGTGCTGCCTTTGTTTATTGGTCAGGTTTGCCAGGGGTCTGTCTATCTTGTTGATTTTTTCAAAGAACCAACTCTTTGTTTTGTTGTTTCTTTTGATGATTTTTCGTCTCTAATTGATTTAATTCTGATTTGATTTTAATTATTTGCTTCCATCTATTGACTTGGGGTTTGGCTTGTTGTTCTCTTTCAAGAAAATTAAGGTGCTTCCTTAAATGATTGAGTTGCTGTTTCTCCAGGTGTTGGTGTAAGCACTCAGAGCCATAAATTTTCCTCTGAATACTGCCTTTGCTGTGTCCCAAAGGAGCTGGTACTTTGTGTCCTCATCTTGGTTGAATTCTATAAACATTTGAATTTCCATTTTCATTTCTTTAATGACCCACTGATGGTTCAGCAGTGTGTTGTTTAGTCCCCATGAACTGTAGGATTTTCTGTGGTGGCTGTTTGAGTTGAGCTCTAATTTTATTCCATTGTGGTCTAAGAGAATGCAGGGAATGGTTTTGATACTTCTGAATTTGTACAGATTTTCTTTGTGGCCTAAGATGTGATCTATTTTGGAGAATGTTCCATGTGCTGCTGAGGAGAATGTGTATTCTGTTGTTGCTGGGTGGATTATTCTGTAGATGTAGGTTAAGTCTAGTTGGTCTATGCAATTGTTTAGTTCTGTGGTTTCTTTGTTCAGTTTTTGGTGTGTTGATCTGTCCATAGGTGATAGTGGAGTGTTAAAGTTCCCAACTATCAATGTGTTTGGGTCTATGAGTGGGTCTATGAGTGTTTTTAGAGTCAGTAGAGTTTGCTTGATGAAGTTGGGTGCTCCTGCATTTGGTGTGTAGATATTTAGTATGGTTATATCTTTCTGTAGGAGAGATCCCTTTATTAGTATGTAGTAACCTTCTTTGTCTCTTCTTACCAGTTTAAATTTGAAGTCAATTTTGTCTGATAGTAGGATTGCAACTGTGGCCTGTTTATGGGGGCCATTTGCTTGGTAGATTTGATTCCAGCCTTTCACTTTTAGAAGATGTTTACTTTTGCTGGATAGATGTGTCTCTTGGAGGCAGCAGGAAGATGGATCTTGATTTTTTTTTTTTTTTGGCCAGTCCTGGGCCTTGGACTCAGGGCCTGAGCACTGTCCCTGGCTTCTTTTTGCTTAAGGCTAGCACTCTGCCACTTGAGCCACAGCACCGCTTCTGGCTGTTTTCTGTATATGTGGTGCTGAGGAATCGTACCCAGGGCCTCATGTACCCGAGGCAGGCACTCTTGCCACTAGGCCATATCCCCAGCCCGGATCTTGATTTTTTTTTTTTTTTTTTTTTTTTTTTTTGCCAGTCCTGGGCCTTGGACTCAGGGCCTGAGCACTGTCCCTGGCTTCTTCCCGCTCAAGGCTAGCACTCTGCCACTTGAGCCACAGCGCCGCTTCTGGCCGTTTTCTGTATATGTGGTGCTGGGGAATCGAACCTAGGGCCTCGTGTATATGAGGCAGGCACTCTTGCCACTAGGCTATATCCCCAGCCCCGGATCTTGATTTTTGATCCAACTTATGAGCCTATGTCATTTGACTGGAGAATTAAGTCCATTAATGTTGAGAGATAGGATTGAGAGATGGTCATTTTTTCCTTTCATTATCACTATCTTGTTAAAAGCTGTGTCTTCCCATTTGTTGATCTGATATTGTGGTTTACTATTTAGGGTTCATTTCTCTGTCTTTATTGTGATTTTGATTATTTTTCCTGTATAGTACATCTTTGAGGATTTTCTGTAAAGCTGGTTTGGTGAAAATATATTGTTTCAGTTTTTCCTTATTGTGGAAGACTTTTATTTGACCTTCGGCTATGAATGAGAGTTTAGCTGGGTACAGTATTCTTGGTTGGTAGTTATTTTTATTTAGGGTGTGGCATACCTCATTCCAGGCTATCCTTGCTTTCATGGTCTCTGCTGAGAAGTCTGTGGTAATTCTGATTGCTTTCCCTTTATATGTGATTATTTTCTTCTCCCTAACAGCTTTAAGGATTCTTTCCTTGGACTCTATTGATTCTCTTTTGATCACAATGTTTTGGTGCGATGTCCTGTTCTGGTCTGGTCGGTTTGGGGTTCTAAATGCTTCTTGTATCTGTATAGGCCTATCCTTCTGGATATTTGGGAAGTTCTCGGCTAATATTCTGTTAAATAGGTTGCCTAGACCATTAACTTCTTTCTCCAGGTTTTCCTCAATACCTATTAGTCTTAAATTGGGCTTCTTGAGTGTGTCTTAAAGCTCCTGGAGTGACCTGATTTTGTTGATTGAATTGGTTTTGTATTGATTTTTTATCTTTTTCCATAGATTCTAGGGAATCTTCAGCTCCTGAGATTTGATCCTCTGCTTCAGTTAGTTGGGACTGTAGGCTAGCTACTTGATTTCGAATCTCTTTTCCTTCTGACTGGTCTTTCCTGATGATTTCCCTGTCATCTCTTAAGTCTAGCATGGACTTCTTTACTTCACTAACTTCATTAATTTGGTTTTGAGTGCTGTCTCTGAAATCTTTTAGCTGGGTAGCTATCTTTTCATTTGACTCTTGAATTTCATTTATCTTTGTATTTATAGAGGCCATGAAATCGTCTATTACTTTATGGAAGGATTGCTCTATTGATTCAAGCTTTTCATTTATCATGTTTATCAGTAGACTTTGTAGAGCAATTTGAGGGTTCTCTTCTATGTCTTTGATTGACTGCTCTGTTTCCTGCTTGTTTTGAGTGGTAGATAAGACTCAGTTGTTTTCCAACTTTCTTGTGTTTCTTCTTCCCATTTGAATTGAGAATGCCAAAGGGATTGGTTTACTTCTTCAAATATATATATATATATATATATATATATATATATATATATATATATATACACACATATATATATATATATATTTTTCCCCCTTTTATCTTGTTTTAGATCAGTTAATGGGGCATTTGAGTGTGGGGGGGAGGATTTCATTATTATATATTTCAATATTATATTATCAAATACTATAGTATAATATAATAATATGGAAAATAAATATTATCATTATTATAAAACATGTATTTATTATAAATTTTTTTATTTCATCATTACATTGATATAATTTTATATTCCGATTAATTTTACACCCTCCATCACATTGCTTGTACCTTTGCCTCTAAAACATAGTAACCCTAACTTTAAAAATTTATCTTTCCGGATTTTCTTAAAGATAGCCTGCTCCTGTGTTGGGTCAGAGTCCTTTGTGATTAATTATTGTCTGTGCTAGTCAGATTTCCAACGTCAGTTTCAAATTCTGCCACTGGATTTTGCTGGAGAGCTGAAAGCATATCCTATATTCTGCCATCTAAGTCCTATCCGGTGGTAATCAGTAGAATCAGCCTTTAGCTGGTTGCACATAGCTACTGCATGGTGTATGTCAGTGATACTATGCACAGATCATAGTTGTGATGATTCCTTTTGGGCAAATGGCTTTCCTGGTTGTAGTTTTTGCTTTCAAAAATTGACTGTTTAGGGGCTGGGAATATGGCCTAGTGGCAAGAGTGCTTGCCTTGTATACATGAAGCCCTGGGTTCGATTCCCCATCACCACATATGTAGAAAACATCCAGAAGTGGCACTGTGATCAAGTGGCGGAGTACTAGCCTTGAGCAAGGAGAAGCCAGGGACAGTGCGCAGGCCCTGAGTCCAATGCCCAGGACTGGCAAAAAATAAAAATAAAAAAAATAAACTGTTAAATGTTATTTGACCATCTAGCAATCAACAGAGTCTTTTTTATGTGGCATTATGTGAAACTCTAGCCACTTGGGAAATAGTATGATGCAAATGACCCACAGAAAGAAGGTAGAGAGTGTGTACAGTGGCAGAGTTGAGTCAGGCACTGCCAGAAACTCTGGAATCTCCTGGCAAGGGTGTGTGCTTTGCAACATGGCGGAGGTAGTGGGGTACGATGGAGCCAGGGCAAGATTCACTTCTCCATCATACTCAGTCCCTCCCCCTTCGATGACAGTAAAAGCATTTAATAAAATGAGAGGCACACAACTTATTCTGGTGCAAGTACTGTTTGAAATATTGTCTCTGTGTTAAAATTATGTACATTCGTATTTTTAAAATATTTTTTCTATATTGTCAAAGTGTGGTACAGAGAGTACAGATGCATATGAAAGGCAGTGAGTAAATTTCTTGATCTACTTGTTACCCCCTCCCTCATTTCTCCTTCCCCTCACGTACTCTCCCTCTTCCCTGAAGAGTTGTGCAGTTGGTTTACACCAAGTGGTTCTAAGTATCGCTTTTTGAATGATTTGCCTTTTTGTTCTTTGTCTCTCAATTTCTGTATTCCCTCTCCCTTCCCCAGTTCTATTACACGTATTGGACAATATCCAGGGTACTCGGATATAGTACAATGGAAGTGATGGTACAAAGACAGAAAGGGACTACAAGAAAAACAAAAGTAGAAAAACCCCTCAGTCAAACAAACTGACAAGGAAAAAGAGAAAAAAGAAGTATGAGTTCACATGGCATGTTGAGAATAATTACAACAGTGGTATAAGTCTTGTTTCTGTAACATGGAGTTCATTTCACTTGGCATCTTCTTATGGGGTCATATGGGTGTATTTATTGGGGTATTTTGGTCTTTGACCACGAGTAGCCTATTCCTGTACTAGCCGTTCCCTATGAGGGACACCATAGGGTTTATGTTTCTTTCAGTCTGGGTCACTTCACTTAGTATGATTTTTTCCAATTGCTTCCATTTCCTTACAAATGGGGCAGTATCATTTCTTCTGATGGAGGCATAGAATTCCATTGTGTATATGTACCACATTTTCCTGATCCACTCGTCTACTGAGGGGCATCTAGCTTGGTTCCCTGTTTTAGTGATGACAAGTTCTGCTGCGATGAACATAGTTGTGCTGGTGGCATTAGTGTGGTCTTCCTTGCAGTCTTTTGGGTAGATGCCCAAAAGTGGGGCTGCTGGGTCGTAGGGGAGCTCTACGTTTAGCCTTCTTAGGAACCTCCACACTGCTTTCCAGAGGGCTTGAACAAGTTTGTATTCCCACCAACAATGTAGTAGAGTTCCTTTTTGGCCACATCCTCTCCAGCATTAGTTATTATTATATTTCCTGATAATAGACATTCTTACTGGGGTGAGGTGGTAACTCAATGTTGTTTTGTTTTGCATTTCTTTTATGGCCAGTGATGTAGAGCACTTTTTCATGCGAATCTTGGCCATTCTCATTTCTTCTTCAGAGAAGTCTCTTTTTAGGTCTTTAGTTGAGAGGGCTCTTGGTTCTTAGATTGAATTCTGTGTATATTTGTGTATATTTTAGTTATCAGGCCTTTGTTCATTTTATGGCTGGTGAAGATCTATGGGCTTTCTATTTATATTGGAAGCTATGTCCTTTGCCCTGCAGAAGGGCCAAGGAGTCCTAGAGTTTCTCCTATTTTTCTTGTAGAGTTTTCAGGTGTCTGATTTTATTTCCAGGTCTTTGATCCATTTGGAGTTGGTTTTGGTGCAGGGTGATATATAGGGTTCTAGTTTTAGTTTGTTACCGGTGTTGACTCAGTTTTTGCCAGCAAGATTTGTTGAAGAGGCTGTCTTTGTTCCAAACTATATTTCTAGCCTCTTTGTCAAAGATTAGGTAGCCATGAGTCTGTGGGTTCATTTATGGGTCTTCAGTTCTGTTCCTTTGGTCCTCAGGCCTGTTCTTGTTCAAGTACCAAGCTCTTTTTATTACTATAGCTTTGTAGTACAATTTAAAGTTTGCTATTGATATTCCTCCTGCACTGTTCTTTCTAGTTAGGATTGTTTTTGCTATTCGGGGTTTTTATTGTTCCATATGAATTTCTGAATTGCTTCCTCTATCTCATTGAAAAGTGATGTTGCGATATTGATGGGCAGGTATTGCATTGACTTTGTAGATAGCTTTTGGTAATATTGCCATTTTCACTATGTTAATCTTCCCAAACCAGGAGCATGGGATTTTTTTTTCCATTTCCTTAGTTCTGCCTTTAGTTCCTTTTTTAGGTTTTTAAAGTTCTCATCATAGAGTGCTTTCACTTCTTTGGTTAAGGTTATTCCTAGGTATTTTATGTTTTTTGGGGCTATGGCAAAAGGTATTGCTTTTCTGATTACAGCCTTGCTCTTCAGGTTGTTAGCGTATATAAAAGCCATTGATTTTTGAGGATTTGTTTTATATCCTGCTATTTTGCCAAAGTTTTGGTTCAGCTCTAGTAGCTTGGGACTAGAGTCTATGGGGTTCTTTGTGTATAGGATCATGTCATTTGTGAAGAGAGAAAGTTTAACTTCATTGTTTCCTACTTGGATCCCCTTTATGTTTTTTTCTTGCCTAATTGCTCTGGCTAGGAAACCTAGTACTATGTTGAAGAGCAGAGGAGTGAGTGGACTTCCCTGTCTTGCTCCTGATTTTAAAGGGAATGGCTTTAGCTTTTCACCATTTAGAATTATGCTTGCGGTTGGTTTGTCATAGACTGCCTTAATTATATTCAGGAATGTTCCCTGGAATTCCAGTTTTTCCAGGGATTTTATCACAAATGGGTGCTGGATTTTATCGAACGCCTTTTTCGGAACTAGTGATATAACCATGTGATTCTTTACCTTGCTTTGGTTGATGTGGTGGATTACATTAATTGACTTGCATATATTGAACCAACTTTGCATCCCTGGAATGAATCCAGTTTGATCATTGGTGTAGGATTTTTTTGATGACTTGTTGAAGTTGGTTGGCCAGAATTTTGTTGAGGAGCTTTGCATTGATGTTCATCAAGGAGAATAGTCTATAGTCCACTTTCCTTGAGGTGTCCCTATCTGGTTTTGGGATTAGCGTTGTGCTAGCATCGTACAATATGTTTGGTAGTGAGCTTTTACTCTCTATTTCATTGAAAAGTTTGAGGAGTGTTGGTGTGAGATCTGTTTTGAAGGCCTTGTAGAATTCTGCTGTGAATACATCTGGGCCTGTGCTTTTCTTGGAAGGTAGATCACTTATTGTAGTTTCAATTTCATTGCTGGATATGGGTCTGTCCTGTAGATTTATGTCCTCTTGGTTAAGTTTGGGCATATCAATTTTTGTTAAGAATTTTTCCATTTCTTCCAGGTTCTCAAATTTTTTGGCATATAGGTTTGCAAAATAGTCCCTTATTATATTCTGGGTCTTTTTTGTTTCTGTGGTGATGTTACCTGTTTTGTCTCTGATCTTGTTTATTTGGGTGTGCTGTCTATGTTTTTTGGTCAGGTTTGCTAGGGGTTTGTCTATCTTGTTAATTTTTTCAAAGAACTAACTCTCTGTTTTGTTGATTCTTTCTATGGATTTTCTGGATTCAAAGTCTTTTAATTCTGCTCTGATTTTAATTATTTGCTTCCATCTGTTGGCTTGGAGTTTGGCCTGGTTCTCTGTTTCAAGGAGTTGGGGTTGCTTTGTTAAATTGTTGAATTGGGATTTCTCCAATTTCTTGATGTCTGGGCTCGGGGCTATAAATTTTCCTCTGATTACTGCCTTTGCTGTGTCGCAGAGGAACTGGTAATTTGTGTGTTTGTCTTCGTTTAGTTCCATAAACATTTACAATTCTATTCTGATTTCCTCGATGATCCATTGCTGGTTCAGCTATGTATTGTTGAATCTTCATGAGTTGTGGAGTTTTGTTTTTTTTTTTTTCCCTGTGGCCTTTGGCGCTGAGCTCCGGTTTTATTCCGTTGTGGTCTGAGGGTCTGAGGGAGTGCATAGGATGATTTGAATGTTTCTGAATTTGTATATGTTTGCTTTGTGACCTAACATGTGATCTATTTTGAAGAATGTTCCTTGTGCTGCTGAGAAGAATATATATTCTGGTGTTGTTGGATGGAATATTCTGTAGATGTCCGTTAAGTCTAGATGGTCTATGCAGTTGTTTAGTTCTGAGGTTTCTTTGCTCAGTTTTTGGTGTGTTGATCTGTCAAGAGGTGAGAGTGGTGTGTTAAAGTCTCTGACAATCAATGTGTTTGGGTCTATGAGAGTTTTAGAGTCAGTAGTGTTTGTTCACGTTGGGAGCTCCTGTATTTGGTGTGTAGATGTTTAGGATAGTTATGTCTTCCTTTATTAGTATGTAGTAATCTTCCTTGTCACTTTTTACTATTTTTAGTTTGAAGTCAATTTTATCTGATACTAAGATTGCGACCCTGGCCTGCTTGTGGGGGCCATTTGCTTGACAGATTTTCTTCCAGCCTTTCACTTTTAGAATATGTTTGGTTTTGCTGGCAAAGTGAGTGTCTTGGAGGCAGCAGAAAGATGGATCTTGTTTTTTGATCCAACTTGTCAATCTATGTCATTTAATTGGAGAGTTAAGTCCATTAATATTGAGAGTTAGGATTGAGAGGCGATTGCTTGTTCCTTTCATCCTATCTATCTTTGTAGGGGCTGTGTCTTCCCTTTTTGCTTTACTAATCTGGAGTTTTATTTAAGGATGCTTTCCCTGTCTGGATTGTGGTCTTGGTGGTTTTCGATGTGGAGGACATCTTTGAGGATATTCTGTAATGCTGATTTGGTGGAGATATATTGGTTCAATTTTTCCTTGCTATGGGAGACTTTTATTTGACCTTTGACTATGAATGAGAGTTTAGTTGGGTACAGAATTCTTGGTTGGAAGTTCTTTTTCTTTTTTGTTGGCCAGTCCTGGGCCTTGAACTCAGGGCCTGAGCACTGTCCTGGCTTCATTTTGCTCAAGGCTAGCACTCTGCCACTTGAGCCACAGTGCCACTTCTGGCCGTTTTCTGTATATGTGGTGCTGGGGAATCAAACCCAGGGCCTCATGTATACAAGGCAAGCACTCTTGCCACTAGGCCATATCCCCAGCCCCTGGAAGTTATTTTTTTAAGATATATAAAACATCATTTCAGGCTCTCCTTGCTTTCATAGTCTCAGCTGAGAAATCTGGGGTAATGCTGATTCGTTTTCCTTTATATGGGATTGTTCTCTTTTCCCTAGCAGCTTTAAGGATTCTTTCCTTGGACTCTATTGATCCTGTTTTGATTACAATGTGTCGATGGGAAGTCCTTCTCTGGTCTAGTCTGTCTGGGGTCCTAAATGTTTCTTGCATCTGGATAGGCCTGTCCTTCTGGATGTTTGGGAAGTTCTCAACTAATATTCTGTTAAATAAGTTGCCTTTTCCATTGACTTCTTTTTCTAGGTTTTCTTCAATACCTATTAGTCTTATATTGGGCCTCCTGATTGTGTTTTGAAGCTCCTGAAGTGATCTGTCTTGCTTTTTGGGTTGATTTTTTTTTCTTTCTCTATAATGTCTAGGCTGTCCTCAATTCCTGAGATTCGATCTTCCTCATCATACCGTCTGCTCCCTAAACTTACAACTTGGTTTCTTATCTCCCTACCTTCAGATTGATCTTTCTTGATGGCTTCCATGTCTGCTATAACTCTCTCTTAGGTCCTGTATGGACTTCCTTACTTCATTGAGTTCGTTCTGGGTGCTGTGTCTAATCTCTTTTAGCTGAGTAGTTATCTTTTCATTGGACTCTTTTCCTTTCTGTTGGAGTTCATGTATCATTCTGTTTGTGGAGGCCATGAAGTCCTGTATTAGCTTGGATTCATCATTTTAATGAATTACTTTTTGGTTTGCTTCCTCATGCTCTAGGATACTTGTCTGGAGAGACTCAAACTTTTCATTTATCATTTTTATCAGCATAGTTGGTAGAGCATTTTGAGGGCTCTCCTCTGGGATTTCAATTGAATGTTCTGTTTCCTGTTTGTTTTGAGTGTGTGATGAGTTTCCCTGTCTTGCCATACTTTTTGTGTTTCTTCTGCCCATTTGGATTTGGAATGCTAGTCTGCTAGCCCCCTTTGGCCCTGTTTATGACCTAAACCAGACCTTATTAGGTCCTGCTGTGCTATTCTTATAGGTACACAGACCTAGACAGGTAAGTTCTCTCTCTTTTTTTGGGTATAGCAGCATATTTGGTGTACCTACAAATTACACTTTGGAAGTAAAAACCAACTCTGAGCCGCATACACAGTAGCTCTATTGTATACTGTTACAATCTTGTTGTTATTTCTTTTTGGGTTGATACAATTGCTCTAGGAACACATTTGATGCACTCAGATAGACCCTGGATGCCTATTATCTTTCCTACCATTAACCTGGGCTCAATGGTTTCTGGACGTCCTGGGCAGTGGTGCTTCTGTGGATCTCTGAGGGTTGTGGGTAGAAGTTGGGTGCCCTCAGTAATTGGAGGATTGTGGTTGACCTGGGGAACCAGTCTGTTGCTCCTAAGGCATTGCCAGCAGCAGTGTTCTACCTTGGAGGCAGTGGGGCCTGTGGTGCTTGGCTGGCACCTCTGGGCTGCTGAGGGCAGGCAGCAGATTCTGGCTGGGAGTCCTGCACTGCCTGCAGTGGGCCCGGATGGGACCCCTAGGCTGCCAAAGGCAGGAGGTGGGCTTTGGCTACGACCCTTGTGCTGCCTGTGATGGTCCCAGATGGGATCTCTGGACTGGTGACAGTGACTGTCGGACTCCGGCTGAGACCCCTGAGCTGCCTGCAGTGGCCCTGGCTGGAACCCCTGTGCTGGTGAACATGGGTGGTAGACTCTGGATGAGACCACTGAGTTGCCTGGGGTTCCCCGGGTGGAACCCTCAAACTGTGGAGTGGAGCCCAGGGTGGGACCCCTGAACTGTGGACAGAGCTCTGGTGGGACCCTGACCTGCCCATGGAGCCCCAACTTGAACTCCTGAATTACCTTCAGTGCAGGGGGTTCAACTTTTGAATTGCCTTCAGCACCTGGGCTGCGATTCCCAAATTTTCTGCCAAGCCTGCACTGTGGCTCCTGGACTGCCTGTGGCAGGCCCTGGGTGGGACCTTGGGGATGCTAAAGGGCATGGTGGCAGTCTCTGGATGGGAGGATGTATCTGCCTGCAGGGAAGTTCCTCCCTCCTGGGTGGGGCTGGCTGTGTCCTTAGCTGGGGTTTGTGGGAAGAGGCTGTTTGTTCCCAGACACTAGTGGACAATGTTTAGCCTGAGAAACCAGTCTGTTGCTATCTCAGCAATAGCGGCAGTGATGGTGTCCTGGAGGCGGGCCTCTTGTTGTGTTTACTGGTGTTGCAGGGCCGCTCACAGGGCCTCTTGCCTTTCAGAGGTTCCTTCCATCTGGGATGGCACTCCTTCCCCTGGACAGAGCTGGGGCTTGCTCCTCCAGCACCTTTGCCCTTTTCAAAGATGGCCCCTTTGACCTTACTTTCTCCTGGTGCACTTTATTTCTGGTTTGCTCTGATCATCTATGCAGGGACTAAGATGGAGATTCACTATGGTGGATGAGGGGAAGGGCTACTTATGAATGGCATTCTGTGGGTGCAGACTTGAGCAAGACTGTCTTTTGTGGAGTACTCACACTTTCTCTGGTTTCCAGAGCTTTTCCCACTCGGCTTGCAAACTGCGTCTGCCTGTTGCAGTCTGGAAGATTTCTCTCCTCCTCCCTGGTACATGCTGGAGGTGGGTGTGGGTTTGGTTCTGCCGCCTTCAGCTGAAATCTGGATTTTTGGATCTGTTCTCTCATTTTTTCCTTCCTAACTTGAAGCTGTGTACTGTTATACCTGGCTTGGGCTATGTCTTTAGGGTTAGAAGTTTCCCAGTAGAAGAAAAACTGGGTTCTTGGAGTGAGCTTAGATAGGGCTCTGCTGCTCCTCTGCCATCTTCTTCTGGACTCACATTCTTATTTTGTGAATTAAATAAATGAAGCACAAAGAAATTATGACACCCCTAAATGGTAATGGTGGAAATTGAAGGTGACCTCCTGATAACAGAGGTAATCCTTTAAAATGCTGTAGTGACTCCTTTCTTATGTGGTCTGGTAGACAGGAGCAACTTTGTTAAAGTTATCCAGTAAATAACTTTCACAAGGTAAATATATGTAAAATATGTAAAAATAATTGTTATAGACCAATTTCTACTAAAATATTTTTATGTACACTATCGTTTGGGTCAAAGTTTATTAAAAAATAGAGAACAGAACCTATTAAACACAGCCTGTCTGCTGTACATTACTTTGCTTAATATTTAAAAATTTTGTCATTTAGCATTTTCTAGAGTCCTGAGTGTAATTAGGATGATTTTTATTGCAGGAAAAATATTGCTTTCCAAAATAATCACACAAGTAAGTGTCCATGTCTTCTCAAATGAAAACTTATCTTTTCACTCTTCAGTTTGAACAAATAATGGGATTCTTCTCAACTTCATTTCCTTTATATTAAGATTATGTAGTAGAAATTAAATTTCAGTATGAATGAAAATTGTTTGTACATACAAATGTAAAGCTATTATAATTAAAGGTTTGTAATAATGTTATAGTTCTTTTTTTTTTTTTTTTTTTGGCCAGTCCTGGGCCTTGGACTCAGGGCCTGAGCACTGTCCCTGGCTTCTTCCTGCTCAAGGCTAGCACTCTGCCACTTGAGCCACAGCACCGCTTCTGGCCGTTTTCTGTATATGTGGTGCTGGGGAATCGAACCTAGGGCCTCGTGTATCCGAGGCAGGCACTCTTGCCACTAGGCTATATCCCCAGCCCCAGTGTTATAGTTTTTAACTACAAAGGTGCACTAAATAAGGTGTGCCCTATCTGAGAGTATATGGAACTCTGTAAAAAATGTGGGAAAATTGCTATAATACAAATACCACGATTTCAGGAGTCCCTGTATACTATAAATTGAGAGAATCATTAAGGAACATAGTGAAAGCCAGATCCCAGTGGCTAACATCTATAATAGCCATTCAGGAGGCTGAGAACTTGGAGGAGTTTGATTTGAAGATACCGTGGCAGAAAAGTTCATGAGACACCATCTTGGATTCACCAGCAAACTGCTGGAATGAAGGCTTGGCTCAAGTTGTAGAGTAAAAGAAAGAAAAAGTGGGGGAGGGAGAAAGAAAGAAAAGAAAGAAGAAGGAAAGAAAGTGAGCCAGCAAGCTGAGTAAGAGTCTGAGTCCCTGAGTTTAAGCCCTGGAAATGGTACAAAGACAAGACATAACAAAACAGTAACAGAAAACCATAGTGAAATCCTCAGAAAATTACAGGGGAAACAATTGTATGATATTCAGGAAGAAAGATAAAAGAAGAGGAAAATGAAAATCAGCTATTTTATCAGGTATAATTAAAGACATTAATTAAGTAAACATTATTAAGAAATTCAAATCCAAAGGACATAAAATATTTGCATGTTTGCCATTTAATAAATTATGAACTTTAGGTATTGAAGTACAAAATGCAAACAGATTGCAATCAATTCCTGCTTAATTAATGTTAAAATATTTTAAATGACATAAAATATTAGGAGTATAGAATACAGAATAAGAATACATAAGAATATTTGTTTTCAAAAGCATTGACTATAATTGCATTTTTTAATAATTTTTTTCCTTGTGTAAAGTTATTTTATTTACTTTGTAAACATCAACTTTTTATTTTTATATTTATTTTTTGGTTGTGGGGCTTGAACTAAGGGCCTGAGCACTGTCCCAAATCTCTTTATGCTCAAGGCTAGCGGTCTATTATTTAAGCCAAGCACCATTTCTGAGTTTTGAGTAGTTAATTGGAGATAAGAGTCTCACAGAGACTTTTCTGTCTGGGCTGGCTTTGAATAGCAATCCTCATATCTCAGACTCCTGAGTAGCTGAAATTATAGGCATGAGTGCCCAGTGCAAACATAAACTTTTTAGAAAATAAAATTGAGAAAAAAATATTCTCTCATACTGAAAATAAGACAAAACCTGAAATACATCCTGATATTTTTATTCCAAAGTAATTTATTATGTATATATGCTCATATTTACAAGCACACACAAAAATGAATATCATTCTTACTTCTATATAGCTATGTTTGTAATATTTGCCTAATTGATATTAGGTAAAAGGAACCATATAAAATACTTTCATATGAAATATCCTCTAAACAGCAGAACTGAAAATTTGTAATATATTTATATATGTTTCTAGAAATTTTAATTTTAAGAGGGTTTTCAACAGCTTTATTGAAATAGCATGATACAGATTTTTAAAAACACAAACTGCAATAACTTTTTCTTTTTTTTTTTTTTTGCAGTATTGGAGTTTTGGTTTTGGGCCTCATACTTCATAGGCTGGCACTATACCATTAATCCACATCTTTAGCTCTATTTTTCACTTTTTTTTTTTTTATTGAGATCACATCTGTAATTCTGTCCCAGCTCAGGACTATTTGAAACCTCCTGTTGTTTGCAGGCATAGTAGGTTCATGCCACTTTGTCCAGCTTTCTTCTGTGGGGCTGAAATATCACAAATTTTTCAACCCAGGATGGCCTGAAACTCTGATTCTCCCAATTTCAGACGCATAACTGGTATGTGTCATTGAACGAATTGAAAGGTTGAGAAGTTATGAGTTAAACTTTTCTGCCCTGCCTAACCTTGTACAACAATCCTTCCCCCTTTCAGCCTCCCAAGTGGGTAGAATAACAGACATGGAGCACCAGTTCCTAGCTGCAATAAAATTTGTAACAATTGTATTATTGTTTGACATAAATATAAATGTTTAATTTTTACCTAAATTCCATTTTGTATGTTTAAGCTAATTTAATTATATATATATGTTTTCATGAACATATTTTCCTCTCTAGTTTTTAATATATTTAAAGATACATTCTTGGAATGACCATTTCTAGGAGTACAGGAATTTATCAGTATGGTAAAGCTGAACTTATAACTATATCAATATAATCAAGTTGTACTCCAGAAAAGTTGAAATACTTTTTGCAGCCATCGGTATTATATAACAAAAGAGTAGCTACTTCTCTTTCATCTAATTTATTAATAAATTAATATTTTACCATGAAATTTTAAATGTTTGTGAAATATCTTAGCACGGTTACCTTTATGGTTTCTCACTTAGAATTGTGCCTATGGGGAGGAACTCCTTTTCTTAACTGACATTTAATTTTCTGATTTTTTTTTTTTTTTTGTCAGTCCTGGGGCTTGGACTCAGGGCCTGAACACTGTCTCTGGATTCTTTTTCTGCAAGGCTAGCACTCTACCACTTGAACCACAGCACCAACCACAGCGCCACTTCTGGCGTTTTCTGTTTATGTGGTGCTGATTAATCGAACCCAGGGCTTCATGAAAGCTAGGCAAGCACTTTACCACTAAGCCACATTCCCAGCCCTGTTTTTTTTTTTTTGAATGAAGAAATTTACTTTATATGCCTCTTCTTACTTATGAACAATTTAGCAAATGTAATTAACATAGCTATGCAGAAATGTAAGTAATATTATTTTTCATTTGAATTAAGATTTTTAACTGATACATAAAATATTGAATCATGTATTTTTGGAGTATCATGAGGTATATCAATACACCTATGTATATATTATGAAAGTTTAGGTTAGACAAATATACTTGTTTCCCAAGTATTTATCTTTTTTTATGGTGAATATGTTCAAATATACTAGCTTTAGGAAATATACATACATTATTAATGTTCACTTAGTCTGTAATAGCACACCAGCATTTCTTTTATCTAGCCTTATCATCCACTGATTATTTTTCTTCATCCCTTTCTTCTCACAACTCTCTTGGCCAATGGTAATTATGATTTTTTGACTGCTAATAAATCAACAATTTCATACTATTTTGTTTTTATTTATTTTTTACTTTAGGTGGGGAATCCTCAGTTAGAATAATTTTCCCTCCTTTATTTTTTATATTTAGAAAATATTAAGAATATTTTTAGCAGTAATATATGTAAGTAAGCGGGATGCTGGTCACTTATACCTGTAATCGCTTCTCAGGAAGCTGAGATCTGAGGATCACTGTTTGGAGCCAGCCTGGGCAGGAATGTCCCTGAGACTCTGATCTCCAATTAACCACCAAAAAACTGGAAATGAAGCTGAAGCTCAAGTGGTAGAGTCCTTCAGCAAAAAAGCTCAGGAGCAGTGCCCAGGCCCTGAGTTCAAGCCCAGTGACAGGCAAAACAGTTATGGAAGTGAGCATAAATTACCGGGAATGGTTTTGCTTAATCCAATTCTATTCTTAATTACCATTTTTTACTTCCATTAGGTAGAGAATGGATGAGTGAGGAATAACGTTAGGGATAGAGTAAGAAGAACAAAAGAGCTTTGGCTCTTATGTCTTGATATTATTTTAGAATGTATGTATTTAGTTGTTACTATGTCTACTAAGTGCCTATTTGCTCTACTCATCTGGGCTAAAGCATTTTTGAAAGTCAGAATTGAAGGCTTGGAGTGGAGAGGAATGTATCTTAGAGATGAATATGAACAGAAACCGTTCAGGGAAAACAATATTTGAAAATAAGAAATTAAATAGTATATGGATTTACAATATATTCTGATTATTTTGGATACATAATAACATATTTTAAGTTCCCTTATGTCAATTTATCTGGTAATTAGATACCAAAAGAGAGAAATAATTTGTGAATTTTTTTATTGTTTTACAGAATAGTAGAGAAAACAAAAATATTGTTTGAAAGCACCATGTCCATATAGCCTTAAAGTTGGGCTACTAAAATCCTTGAGTATCTGAGATAAATGGGCAAAGGCTCATTTGCAGAAAATGTTTACAAAGTTCGGTGCTATTTTCCTCTGTTTAATGCTTGATATACTGGAACCTTCTTGAAGGAAGGTCTCTGAGTGCTTACAACCCGTTTATAGAATTAGTACAAAGACTACTTCATAGAAAATGCAAGATCAATATCTGTTGAATTAATAACAGTGCAGAAGAATGAGAACTAAAAAAATTAAATCTGTAATTAGCTAAATTAATATTAATTGCAATAGCTTTTTATTCTAAACTGTAAAATGTGAATGAAAGTGTTTCATGTTAAAACCATTTCCTCATTGAAGTGCATATGAAAGCCTTGACTGAGTTGTTAAATGTGTTGTGAATTAACGAAAAGCAATTGCTTGAAAAAACATATTTGCCATATTTTCCTCTTAGTTCAGGGTATTGATTTTCCTATTTTCTTCCTTTTCTCATTGAACTTTGTTTTAATGAACCTCAAAATTCTGTTACAGATATTTGGTCATTTCTCTCTCTAATACATACATACATGTATGCATACATACATACATATACTGTTTTAAAACCCAATAATTTAAAATGTACCACACACACAAAATAGTTCACTAAACTCCATTTCTTCCGAAGGTTTTACAATGCATTTTTTTTTTTATCATTAAGGAGTTTTCAGTGTTACACGTAAATGGCCACTTGAGACAAACAGTTCTAAGGACGTTCCTCTACAACAGATTAACACTGAGGTGGCAGTTGTTAGTGATAAGATCATTTTAGCCTTCTGGGCTTACTGAATGGACTGTGTATGTGCCAGCTCCAGCAGCTTTCTTGTCCATTGCTTTGATGCTAATCCACAGCAACTGTCCTGTTGTTGTGCCAAGTCGCGAAGCCACCACCAAGAAGACCACCGAGACTCAGACATTCCGAAATGCAATAGCAAGGCAAGGCTTTATTTAAGCGAGCTGCAACTCGGGCCTCCTCCTACCCACCGACACAGTGGAGGTTAGGAGGGAGCCCTGAGCTGTGATTACACAGGGCTTATAAAGGCAAAGAACAAAGTTACAACAATCAGGTATTCAAGCAATCAAGATTAGAGGTACAAATCTGATTGGCTCAGGGCTCGAGGTATTCTAGGGGGGTTAGAGTTAAGCATTCCCAGTCGTTAGAGTTCTCAACCGACTGGGCCCTAATAAGCTTGTCCTGGGTTTGCTCACAGGGCCTGCTTATTTTCAGGTTCACGTGGTAAAGTGGGGTTCACGTGGTAAAGTGGGGTCTAACTTCAAAGTCTGGCACTTCACTGTCTCACACCATGAATAGCAAAATGATCCAGGAGGACAAAGTCAGAGAAACTGTCAGCACACATGGACTTACCTGGAATATTATTAGTGATGGTAGGTTTCAAGAATTTACACATCTTCTAGCTTATTACCAGAATGATGTTTTGTTTTTGTTTTTGTTTTCCAGCCCAGTAAACTTTCATTTAACTGTGTGGCAATTCAGTGCCAGTGCATAGCCAGCACTGCTGTGGCCTGGATGGCTCAGAGGCATCCTTGAGTAATCAGTTTCTTCCATTAGTGGGCCATCCTATTTTTCTTTGTTTTGTTTTTTGACAGTCCTGAGGCATGAACTCAGGGCCTGAGCACAGTCCCTGAATTCTTTTTGCTCAAGGCTAGCACTCTACCACTTGAGCCATCATGCCACTTCCCGGCTTTTTCTATATATGTGGTATTGAGGAATCGAACCCAGGGCCTCATGTATATGAGGCGAGCACTTTACCACTAGGCCATCTTCCCAGTCCCTATTTTTCTTTTTAAACTGGTTCTGAAGCTTGAACTCAGGGCCTCACTCTTGGTTTTAGTGGTTAAGGCTGATACTCTTATCACATCTTCACTTTGGTCATTTTTTTTTTAAGCAAAAAGTAAGCTTTTTTTTTTTCCAAAGTAGATTTATCTTAGATACCTGTTACAATAATGGAAACTATTAGAATTAGGAAATTGAGAGGGAATACCAAAATTGAGAGACAAAGGGTAAATTAAGAGAAACAACAACAAAAGCAATACTTGCAAAACTGTATGGTGTAAGCCAACTGAACACCTCAGGGGGGGAAAGGGGGAGGGGGGGAGGGGGGTATGAGGGACAAGGTAACAAACAGTACAAGAAATGTATCCAATGCCTAATGTATGAAACTGTAACCTCTCTGTACATCAGTTTTATAATAAAAAATAAAAAAATAAAAAAAATTACAAGTACACAAATGCAATAGAGCATGATGTTCTGAAGTATATTTTCTGGAAGGGCTCAAGTGAGCTAAGGAACCCATATATTCCCTCATATGTTTATCACTTTTTGTCCTAAGACTATTTGAAGTCCATTAACAATGTTTTTGAAAATATTATGTGTTACTATTAAGTAGATCGTATTACATACTATTAACATGGTACTATCACATCATTTTGTGCAATAGGTCCCTTTAAATTATTCCTTCTCAGGAGTTTGTGTTCTTTGCCCAAGATCTCATCTACCAATCATTGCTGCCCAGGATAACATGACTGCTGGAGGGAAGAAATGTGAGAAAAAGAAGGAACAGATTACTCCAAGCAAAAGGAAAGAAGTGTGTGTGTGTGTGTGTGTGTGTGTGTGTGTGTGTGTGTATCTCACCTGATCTGGAAGGAAGGAATTGTTTTTATTGTTAATAATCATAGAAGTCACAAGCATTGTAGATTAGAATGACTTTTGGCCTTTTTAAATCGTTAATTGGAGATAAAAATCTCTTGGAATTTTCTCCCTGGTCTGGCTTTCAACTTTGATCTACAGATCTCAGCCTCCTGGGTAGCTAGGATTACAGGTGTGAGCCACCAGCTCCCAGAATAATAAGTCATTCTTGTCATCTTCAATTCTTCCCTACCAGCATGCACTTTCTTTGTATACATATTCTTGACTTGATGCCCATATTATCCCATAGAAGAACTAGCCTCAAAGTATACACAGAGTTCGGTGATACTGATTGGAGATCTTCATGCAGGGTTGGAGAACACCATAACACCACTCAGATCATAGGGACAGTATCAATATCACTAATATTATAGACATCATATAGTGGCAGCGGCAAAGGATTGTTGGCTGGCTGTGTTGATGGTAGGATACAATCCAAAGCTTTAAACAGTGTGGTTCCATTGGCACTGTCATCTTTACAGATGACTTTCCATCCACTGAGCCAAGGCGTGTTAAATGTTGGCCCCAACAAGTTGTCTCCCTTCTACAGACATCTACACAAATGATGCTTTGTCAGGGTTGGAGGCAGTTTTCTCAATGTAGGGTGCTGACTGCTCTCCTTCCTCATATCTCTTGGCTATAAGATGGCTGTATGCAATCTGCTTCATTAAAACTCACAACTTAGTTCCTCCATACTCACTGTGTAGATAAGAGGGGGGCAATCAGGGATCTTGAAGATACCAGCTTCAAATTTGTGTTGACAAACTAGTTGAATAGCAGCAATAAGCAGGAGAGCAGTCAGCCTGAGCTGTGTCTATCATTATGTTTTTGGTAAAGTTTCTGTGTCATAGAGTGCCAATATCCATCCCTTAATGCTTGCTGCTCTCAAGCTTATAGTAGATGATGTCACAGTGGCTCCACATTCATGCTTAACTTCAGTTTGTCTAAGACTCCAGAGGCCCCAAAAAGACATGTTTCACTTTAGCACCCTCCTAAGCCTTTTAAAGTGTGTGTGTGTGTGTGTGTGTGTGTGTGTGTGTGTGTGTGTGTGTTTATCATTTGTGCTTAGTAGTGTTGTACATGTCAGGATCCCTGTCCAATGATGACAATGTTGGCCTTAGTCTTTGGATTTCTCATTTTGGATTCCATTCAATTGAAATTCTAATAGTTTTCATAATTCCTGTGTTTCCATACCAAACTTATTGTGGGTGTTTTTACACTTCCTTTATTTTTGAATGGTTTTCCTTAATTTATTTTCAATTGATATTATTAAAGCTGGTACTGCTACTAGGAAATAGAGCAAATATTGCAATTTAACAGGCCAGTGTTGTGACTAGAGTCATAGTAGCTACCACCAAAATAAATCCAATGACATAATGTCTCTGAAATAGCTTTAGACCAGTGCCTTTGAGATTTAATGAATTAATTCATTAGATTCCACGCATTGTGGCTTAGTAGTTCTTAAATCTCTGAGAAGTTAAAACAAAGATAGAATAGCAGTGACATTATAGATATGTACTATTTTTGATGTACATTCTAATCTCTAATTTAATTACCAAATAATAAACTCCTTAGCATTATAACCTTTGCTCAAGCTGAGAAGTTGAAATAAAGATAGAATAACAGTGGCATTATAGATATGTACTATTTTTGAATGTGCATTCTAATCTCCAATTTAATGACCAAATAATAAAACACCTTAGCATTATAACCTTTGCTCAAGCTATAAAAATTTGTTCTCAAAATAATCTTTAATATTTTCCTTGTATGAAAAGAAGACAATATTTCATTATGAAAACATGTAATCAATTTAAGCTTGGCTATTTATAGAAACAGCCGAATATAGATGTTTCTCTTGACAAGTGAAACTGTTAAGAGTATCAAGTGTGACACAGGAGGCCACTTATGACCCAGGTGTTCCATTATTCAATGTAAAGTAGACAGGTATGTGGGTACAAGCAGCCAGTGAAGACTTTCCACGAAAAGCCTGAAACACAGGGCTCTTTCCCTCATTAGCGGCACTCATGGATATGCTCTCATCTCATTACTTTCTGTTTGCCTAGTAAAGATGACGGCCTCAAATAATGTGACCAGTTTTCTGCTTTATCCATAGCCAATTACTTATTCATGGAACAGAAAACGGACATTCCAAAGCTTTTCTACTTATTTGCTCAGGCTTATACAATCAGAAGTGAAGTCATTTTGTTAAACCCTGAAGAACCTGAATGAAGGAACATGACAATTTTCAATGAAAGAACTAGTCCAGATATTTCAGCACTGTGTTGATTTTCTGCCAATTGTTGTATTACCAAAGTCTCTTCCATGGTTTGTAAAATTTCATAGAAACACACACACACACACACACACACACACACACACACACACACACACAGTCTCACATATATTTAAAAGGGGCGGTGAAGAGATGGAGGAGGAGATTAATGCTTGTTAAAATGAGGAAGTGAATAATTTGCATGGTTCCGTTAGAAATATTCTATCAATGTCTGTTCCTGGTTTTGACACCACTATAACTGTTTATATAAAGAAAAGCGCTGGAGGTGTGTCTGAATATTTTGAATGCCAGCCTTGCAATCCTAAGGCCCCTTAGTTCAAATCTCATTGCCAGTACCACCAAAATTAAAAAGATAAATACACTGACATATGAAGAGAGAAAACTAACATCTATTTTAAAGATGACTTTAGATTATTTTAATATTTTCCATTTCTTGATTGGGAAGGCTAAGTATGTAATTACTTCGGCACAATTGTATTCCATTTTCCCCCATCTCTATCTCCTCTATCCTATCCTATTCTAATTCTTGCCCCTCCTCCCACAGGAGTTATTTTATCTTAACTACACTATATATTTTGCTTATTTATTATATTTTTAATGAATTGACTTTTTTAAACCTACAGTGTAAGTTACATGGCCAGGGGCTTTGCTTTGGTTTGTTAATTGATGCATTCCAAATATTCAGATACTCCCTGACTTATCCTAAGCACTTAATGGACATCTATGAAATATTTGATTTTTTTCATTTCTTTATTTTCAAAGTGATGTACAGAGGGGTTACAGCTTCATATGTAAGGCAGTGAGTACATTTCTTAACCAACTTGTTACCTCCTCCCTTATTTTCCCCCGCTTCCCCCCTCCTCACTCTCCTCGCCCCCCATGAGTTGTACAGTTGGTTTATACCATATAGTTCTCTAAGTATTGCTATTGCATTGGTTTGTCTTTTTATCCTTTATATACCAAAATTGAAAGAACTATTTGATCTTTAATAATGATTTTCTTGATGCCTAGTTATTAAAACATAAAGGCTGAATTTCTTTGATGCCTCACTACTTGTGTGAGGCTAATTAATATTTAACAGGCTGCTATGTGCAGTACATTCTTGATAATATAGCCTAAAAGCATGTCTAGTCTTTTCCCCCATCCCCTCTTCTCCCCATCTCCACAGAGGCAGCTCTCGTTATGTTTCTTCACTGATTTACTCTAGAAAAATTTCCTTTTCCTTTTCCTTTATCTTCTATTCAATTCATATTTGGTTCTACCTTAGGTCTAAACTCTATTGTAGTAGCTGATGAGTATCTTAGAAAGGGACTTTTGAGAGTTTTAACTTTCTTGATGATTGCTTCTCCTTAACAATGTCTGTTTATAATTTGAGACATTAAATACAAGATTTTCTGGGGGTAATTGAAATAGTGTAGACACACTATTGTAACGTCGATTTAAGTTTTGGGTTACAGTCTCTGAACACAAAATGTTGTACTATTTTCAGTGAAAACAAAATGCAATAACCAAGTCTGTTTTTTTGTTCCTTTCTGACACTAGATGTCTCTCTAGAGACGGTCAATGTCTCTTCTCATTCAAGCTAGTTAATTTACACTGAATCCCACCTGCAAGGCAATTGTTCTTCAGACTTTTGTCTGCCAGGACAGAGGGCCTTTTCTGTAATGCTTTCTCATGTCATGTGTCCACATGGCAAAAATTTACCCATGTCTCTTTCTATTTGTGGATATGACCGAAAATCCCCTTGAACACTATATTGTAGGAGAAAATGTATAGAACAAGCTCACAGCAATCTTGTAAACCAGGTATATTATTATGTTAATTGCAACAGTTGAAGAAAATGAGTCCCAGGAATATTAAAGAACATTTATGTTGATATAGCAAATAGTGACTGACCTTCCCATTTATTCTTTGTTTCTAAAACCATGTTGTCTCTTTTGCATAAAAATAACACTGCATTCTTGCACTCTTAGGTAAATACTTTTGATGTGGGTCAAACAAATAATTTCCCCCAAGACAACTTTGAACACAAATGTAACCTGGACCATCTTTAAGGTGGTGTTTCTTCTCTCCCCCACTTTAGTACTCTGTTATTGTTCTAGCTTCCTGTGTTTAACTCTTTCACAAACCTCTCCTAAAAATTAAGTATCTTGTAACTAATACTTCTTTATTGTTATCAATTAAATAATTAATAATTCTTCCAATAGTCTTCCAATAACTGTACAAGGAGGTTTCAATTTAAAGTCTGAGCTCATGTTTCTAAATTGGTTATATGTTTAAATAAAGAGTGTTATGGCCCCTCCCTTTAGCCTGAACCTTGGGTAACCCGGCTTGTAATTAGCTTTGAAGAAGTATACGTGTGAGTCCACATTCCTCCATGTACTTCACTTGCTGCCAGGAGAAACATCGAATTTCCTGGTGGGAGAACGTTATCTTTAAAGGAAGAGTCCCATTCTTTCTATTGTTACTCCGGGGTTCACTGCATGGTTTCAATTTCAATACAGTACAAAGGAAGACTCTCCTAGATTATGGTTAAATAAATATATATAGGAAATGTTCTTTCTCCCTAGTTTGTGTATTTTATGTGATAATGAATCAGTCTTGTTTTGATATGTTAGCAACACCCATGGACATTTGTGCAGTTAAGACCTAATGAAGTTATTAATCTGCTATTTTCCTTAAAAAGCATATCAAGGCATAAGAGAATGTAAAATTAAAACATTAGTTCAATGGTTAATATATACTCTACAGTATGGAAGAAAGTTAAAGTTGAAAAAACCAACTAATTTTGAAATTATGTGCAAGGACTGTAAAACAATCGATTAGAGGTTCAAGACTTTGTTTGACCCACCAGGGCCCAGCTCATTAATTAGTCACAAGACTGGTTGGAAGCATACTGAAATGGTGTGTATAGTATGTTAAGCCAATAGCCTTGAATGTGGAGAGTTGTCAGTGAATGGCTCCATTGTCAATGGTATTTTCTAAAACCAAAAGTAAAAAACACACCTATTTTGATACCTGGTTGTTTTCTTCTCCCAATTTTATAAGGTTATTATCTATTTATGCATTAATAAAACATCAAAAGTAGCATAGAATATCTAGAATTGTTTTATTATTAATATATGGTCATCTTTTAAAAGTAAAACATAGTGATTGTTAATAAAAGTGTTATAACCATCCTTGTGTTCATTAGGGACCTATGCAAGTATATACATACATATATATGTATATATATATGTATATTTCCCTCAAACAATGATGTTTATGTCATAAAGGATGAATACCCTAACTTCACTCCAAATGTGACTGAATTGGCCATTGCATTTATGTCATCATTCAGATGAAGCATTAGTCTTTAAAATAAGTAAGAGAGTCAGTAGGGAAAAGACTATATTACAGTGATCTTTAAGCTAGCTATACAGAATAGGAAGAGATAGAGAGAAAGAAAAGAAGGAAATACTTAACATATTAGGAGATAATACGATTAAAGATGAAGAAAGGAAATAAGGAGGAATGAGTTCAGTACCAGAATGAAGAAAATAGATGATTGTTCTAATGTTTTTAGTGGCTGAAATTTCAATAACAAAGCTCATTCCTTTCTCTTCCAACAGTGGAGTTGTCCTGAAACAGAGAACATTTTCTGATCCTTCTTAATTTGTCTTTTATGCCTCAAAATAAACCAAATATAGTAAAGAGCTAAAATTCAATAATATCTGTGTACAATAGAAATATTTTACAATGACTATCTTTAGTATTTGGGAAACAAATGATGTGGATAAATTATATCCATATTAATTGAATATTTCATTTAAAATTATTTAAGTAATATTTTCATCATAAACATATTTAAAACAATAGTTTTCTAATAACATATTTATCTAGAAGTAATGGGCATGAAGTTTTACATAGATTTTGTATGACTGGATTACATTGGTTATATTTAGATTTTGAGGAACTTCCATAGTGATTTCCATTGTGACCTCACTAATTTATATTCTTACCAGGAGTGATTAAGAATTGTGTCCTTTTCACAAATACCACTGGCAGTATTGGTTGCTATTTTTTTATGATATACATAAAAAAATCTCAATTTATTTTAAGTTTGTATTTCCCTGATGTCTAAATCCACTTGCCTTTTATTTGAAAAACATCTGTGCAGTTAGTTCCTTGCTCATTTATAGATTGGATTGTTTCCTCTTTTTCTGTACAATTAACATACACAAAAGACTGTAACCAAACCAAAATAAAAAAACTCTCATTTTTTCAACCTTGCTTCAGATTAAAAGTAGAAGTACTCTTGTTCTTTTCCTTGTTTAGTTTAACACAGTAGTTGATCTATCATACTTTGTAACTAATTTCCCCTCTTGAAAATGTAGTTTCAAGTATAATTCAAGTCATAAAGGGAGTGAAGCAGTTGACCTGAATTTGTTCTTCTGTAACTCTGTTGATTTCAGAATGATTGTTGCTAAACTCTATTTGGAAGGAGTCCAAAGATGAAATTACAGGAGTTAAAAGTCTGCTTTTTCAGATGACTTGCCACTACTGATATTTTCTCATTTGCTTTACTTAAGAAATTCAATGCAGGTCAGCAAGGGCACAGAACCCAGTCTTTGAAATAAGCAGAGTGTATTTAAAACTAATGATGGCTCAGACTATGTGTGTGCCCATTATGTATATGTTTATAAGGTTCCAGGTTGCACTTTAGTTTTTTTTCTGACTTGCAAAAAGAGGTAGAATTCAAAACAATAGGGCACAAAGAAGAAGGAAGAAGAAGCACATGACAATGTTCAACATCCCAGGCTACTAGAGAAATGCAATTGATATTAAGATTTTATGTAATTCCAGTCAGAATGCCCATCATCAAGGACACAAAGAAGAACAAATAGTTGTGAGGATATAGAGAAATAGAAACACACACACTTTTTATTCATTTATTTATATTAAATTTAATTTTATTGTCAAAGTGATGTACAGAAGGGTTACAGTTACATAGTAAGGTGGTGAGTACGTGTCAAAGTTGTTACCTTTTCCCTCATTTTGTCCCACTTTCCCTCCCCCTACTTTCCCTTCTCCCCAAATTATACAGTTACTTTCCATCATATTGTCTTGACATATGCATATTGTCAAGAATGTAAAGGAAGATAGCCACTATAAAAATTTGTAAGGAGTTTCTTAAAAAAAACACACTAAAAATAGACTACAATATGATCCAGCAGTACTGCTCCTGGGAATGTATCTGAAGGAATGTAAGACAAGATAAAGTAAAGATACCCATAATAAACACATTTACTGCAGAATTATTCACAATAACCAGCTATGGAAACAACCAGGATGTTCTACAACCGATAAAGAGATAAAAAAATATGGATCAAGAAAATATTCACAGGGAAATGGATGGAACTGGAGATCATATTTCCTTTATCATAGGGTGCTAGACCTAAAAGACAAAAAAATACTTCATAAACTGTGTTGTTAAATGGCAACTCCTTTGTACAAACTACCTAAAGAGTACATATATGTATGTATATTTATATTATGTTAAATAGCTACTTATAAATTTATATATTACCATATTAGGAGGGTATAGGACATTAACTGAGAAAATTTATACTTTAATGTTTGTCATTTTGATATAGTGCTATATGTAGAAATGCTAGAAAAATACAAATATTTTTCTCAGTATAGCCAATCAAAGAAATGAAGTAATTAAATTGCAGAAATGAGAAGGAAATTTCAAGTAGTACCATAAGAAGAGAAAGCCACAGGATTTTTATGTGAGAGTGAAGTAGAAATAATAGGTACAGGCTTTAATATGAAATATGAAACATTATGTCCAGTACTGGAAGAAAAGAAGAGAAGAGGAAAGAAATGAAATGTAAGAGAAAGATAGAAAGAAGGAATTGATTAACTTTGGCTTAGTTCTATGTGTAATAATAAAATAATAATGATGACTAATTTTGAGTGCCTCAAAGAGCTCAATTTGAATAGAAACACCCACGATAAATGAGTAGAGTTCACTGTCTGTGGAGTCTGCTGGAAGGTTCCCTTTTCTGTTCTTTCTGCTGTAAATTTGTGTTTGCATTTAGTTCAAAATATTTTCCAAGTTCCCATAAGACTTTTTGTTGGGCCCACAAATTTTAGAATGTTCAAATATTTAGGTAATTTATAGGCATTTTCCTATTACCGATACTTAGTGAATGTAACTTACATGATTACCAAATTAATGTTTGTATTGTCAACTATCTTTATTAGCTTGTTCTTGAAAATTGCATGTTCTTCCATTATTGGGTAAAAGACTAAGTTGACAGGGAGTATTGTTCAGGTCTTCTGTGTTCATACTTGTAACATAAAATGTTACTAGTGTTGCTGTAACATTTTTCATGCTTGTCCCTTATTCCTAAAGTTCCAAGTGTTTGTCAGGTTTAATATTCCTTAAATTCTTTGAGGTTAAGCTGAAGTTTTCTGAGCTTCTTGAATTTTTAAAAACAACTGTGTTATCCAATGAACTGAAAACATCTTTCATCCAACATGTATATATATATATATATATATATATATATATATATATATATATGCTAGTCCTGGGGCTTGAACTCAGAGACTGAGCACTGTCCTTGGCTTCTTTTTGCTCAAGGCTAGCACTCTATCACTTGAGCCACATTGTCACTTCTGGCTTTTTCTATAAATGTGGGGCTGAGGAATCAAATCCAGTGCTTCATGTATATGAGGCAAGCACTTTACCACTAGGCCATATTCCCAACCCTCAAATATTTTTCTATACCATCCTCTTTTTCATTGATGGCCTCTAATGATACAAAATCTAGATCTCTTTTGATATTTTCTTTCAATATTATCCTCTAGCTCTAGTGTCTGTAGTTATTTAAATTTAATATGTTTATTGACCTGTTTTAAAGTTCACTGATGTTTTTTCTCTTTCATCTCTACTTTTTCATTGAGTTTATGTAGAGAAATTGAAAATCACAGTTATTGTTATTTTCAATTTTAAGATGTCTATTTGTTCTTGTATTTTCTACTTCTCTTAGAAAACGTTATTTCCATTCATTTTGAGGGTGTTAGGGCTCATTTCATGGAGAATGTTTTTTTTTTTAAATTAATTAATTAATTATTTTTTTGCTAGTCCTGGGCCTTGGACTCAGGGCCTGAGCACTGCCCCTGGCTTCTTTTTGCTCTAGGCTAGTACTCTACCTCTTGAGCCAAAGCGCCACTTTCGGCTTTTTTCTACATATGTGATGCTTGGGAATTGAACCCAGGGCTTCATATATAGGAGGCAAGCAATCTTGTCACTAGGCCATATTCCCAGCCCGAGAATGGTTATAATAGCTACTTTTCAACATCTGGGACATCTTCAACCTGACATCTGTTGTTTCCCCTTGGTCCCCCGCCCCCTGTATATTTGGCCCAATTTGCCTGATTATTTGTATGTTGAGCAATTTTGTATTGTGTCTTCTCATTGTGAAACTTTGCATCTTGTTAAAATCATCCGAAGAAGGTTGAATTGTTTTTTAGTAGTCAGCCAGTCGGGTTAGGTTCAGACCATGAACTCTTGCCTTCTGTGGGTGGTGGCTCCAAGGTCAGCTCAGGTCCGTTTGCTGTGTTATCTGAGGCAGTGGGGATTAGTGTGCGACTTTGGAGCTGGTTCACAGGACCATTCTCAAAGGCTTTACTCTGTTTGTTTTTATATGATCCATCCAGGCAGTGTTTGGGGGCGTGCCTGGGAATTACCTACTTCAGTTCACTCTTCATGGGACTTTTTCCTCACTTTGTCTGGATCCATTATCTTTTCGGTCTGCTGTACTTTTTCTTTCCCCAACAACCGAAGAATTGTGGGGGGATAGTGATGAAAGAAAAGAGAAAATTAAATTGGGATTTCTTATTCTCAGAGGTTCATTTTCTATGTCAGTCTAGGAGAAAGTAGATATCTTTGGGTTGGAGTGTTTCATGCTCTTCTTGCCCTCCAGGAAGTCAGGAAAGGTTGCGATTTCCCTCCTATTCCTTACTTTCAGCCAGCTCTTCTGATTGGGCTCATCCTTAAGTCAAGGTCTGAAGATTTTGGAGAAAATATTTCTGGGAAACTCATCATTGACATAATGGTTATATTTTGAATTCACCTCCCCAGACTTTTTATAAAAAAAAAGTAAAGGAAAAAACAAGAAAAGGAAAAATCCAAATGCTAGGAAAACAGGCAAAGCACTTAGCTCGACAAAATAAGGATGAAAACAAAACACCTTCCCTAAACAAGAGCTTAGAGTAAATGACAAAAAGAGTGCCTGAGAACAGTGTAAGCTGTGCTTTTCTTCTTATGGTATGATGTACCATGAAATGTTAATGTCTGATGGAAAAACTCGAGACCAGTATTACTAGCATAGATAATAAAAATACTAAGAAAATATTAACCAACTATGGACTCAACAATATATTAAAATATGTCATGATCAAATCATATGTATTCTAGGATTCCAAGAATAATTTAACATTAAACTAGAAGGAAATTTGATCAACTTAATAGATGCAGAAAATTCATGCAATATGTACAGCTCTCATCCTTGAGGAAAACTTTCTAATAAAAACTTGGAAAAGTGCTTTCTCATCTATAAATATCTACCAACCCCCCTCCCCCCCAAAAACAAACCAACCCCTGTGGTAAACACTGTTAATAGTGAGGAAGTATAGTTAAGGTGAGAATATTCTTGGGTTTTTTGAGACTCATCTGTTAATATGTACTCATGTGGGTCAATTTTCTCTCCTAGAATTACATCAGTATAAAGTATATATCCTAGGAAATGTATTAACCTGTGATTTAAATCATTGAAATTTCCTGGTTTCTTTATACGCATTTGGTTTGGAAAGTTTCAAAAATCGAACACAAAATTGCACTGACAACTAGTACAGAACACAAATTTAGTGCAGTACCAGCAAGCCAAGTGACTGGCATTAGAATTTGCCACCTATTTTAATGTAGTCTTAGAATACCAGTGTTGCAAGCACCTGGGATATATGGGATGATCAGGTCAAGTTGAACGCCAAAGATGAGCTAACTCCATTTGTGGTACTAGTTGGAGAAGAGATGCCCATACTTGGGTTTCAAGTGTGCAGTTGCTAGGGTGTCATCGGCTGAATCACTCCATGAGTGCTCTCTGCAGGGTCTCATCCTTCTTTAAATTGACAGGTAAATGTGAAACTGAGGGGGGCTGGGCCCGAGTGGGCTGCTCTGATGGAGCTGAAAGGAATGCCATATATAGTGGCAGAGAGAATGCTGTTTTAGAGAGTACAAAAGGAAAAGAAAGGGGAAAACCTGTCAAGAGACAAAGCCATTCTTGAGGCTACTGTCTAGTAAACATAATCATACAAGAGAGAGATAATAATCTAATATCTGTAATACTTTAAGATAAAATAGTGTGACCTCCATGCATGAATTATTTAGTCTGTGTATATTGAAGTAGCAGTAGGAAAAAAAAAAAGCTTTGAAGCTACTAGAGTAAGAAGGAGGAGGATGTTAACAACTCCACCCTTTCCTTCTCCTTGTGCTTGAGTCTTTCTTTGTGTTCTATTTTGTCATCTGGACACTTGGGAGAGCAGATTTTTTTTTTTTCTCTTTCTGGAAAAAGCAACTGGATTGTTTGCAGAGGGGAGCTGACGAGGGATTTGAATAATAATTGAAAAACTTAAGTGGCGGAACACATGATTTACTAGGGTTTCCTACACTGACTTCTGCCAATAAATAGATGAGATCAGTTCTTTGATCTGTGATGTAGAGGAATTGGATGTCTTCACATGACCTCTGCAGTGTCTGCCAGTTAAAAAAATTGCATAAATTTGATTAATGCAGGGAAACACCAAATTTTTAGATCTCTTATTTTCTACCCATCTAGAGATAACTTGGATTGTTATTTCCATATGAAAATAATTATTGCCCAAATAAAGGCCATAAAATATTTTATAAAATAAAATTAACAAAGTACTGCTCCTAGTGATGATGCAGAGAACCAGTAGATTTGTAGCATGATTGGTCTGTAATTTTAGCAGTTTAGATATAAACCAATGCTCACAATTAATTCACATAAAAGGAGCCTTGCAAAGTATCTAATTTTAACCGAGGAATAAAAAAAAAAGAATTTAAAAACCTCCTGTCATTTTTTGCCTGCACAGTTTTTGAAAAGTACATTATTTTCTTTAAAATTGGAATAATTTTCTATTTAGATTTTCATAAAATCTAAATGAATTACTTGCTATCATTCCTAATATACTCAGTGTTGATCTCTTCAAGTACCATCTTCCTTCTTTCTTCCAAATTTTCCACATTAAAAATCTATCTATTGTGTTTTTGTTGCTGAAAATTGATTTATTGTATTTTGTGTATGACTAATCAAGGTCTGTTTATTTATAATGCACTATAATCTGTTCAGTATTGGGCTGGATGCTTTAAATGTTGATTTGGGGGAAAGAAAGAGTGCTTTGATTTTTTTCCATTATTTTACTACTACTACTACTACTACTACTATTACTACTATTATTATTATTATTGGGGAGGGCTTGGACCCTGGGCCTGAGCACTGCCCCTGAGCTTCTTTGCTCAAGGTGAGCACTCTACCACTTGAACCACAGCACCACTTCCAGCCTTTTCTGTTTATGTGGTACTGAGGAATCCAACTCAAGGCTTCCTGCATGCTAGGCAAGCAATCTACCACTAAGCCACATTCCCAGCCCCTCTTTTCATTATTATTATTATTTTGTGTGTGTGTGTGTGTGTGTGTGTGTGTGTGTGTGTGTGTGTATTCTCAAGATAGAAAGCCCTGGCAAACATAAGTGAGACCCCTGCATCTCAACAAACCAAGAGTGTTGGGCTGCAGCTGTAATCTCAGAGAGGAGAATGATAGTTGAAGGCCAACCCCAGGCCAAAAGATATTTGAAAAAAAAAAAAAACTAAAAGCAAAGAAGGGCTAGAGGTATAGCTCAAATGATAGAGGACTTATCTAGCAAGAGTGAAGCGATTGAGTTCAAATCCCAGAATATAAACAAATAATTAAAGGAACATGGGAAAAATTGTCTCAAAAATCTAGAATTAATAAGGTCACTACTGGCACAATTTATTCTATAGGACCAACAACAGTCATTGCTTTTGCAAGTTATGCAATAATTAATGCTTATCAAAAGGCTATTTTAATTGATAGCTTTATGTATAATGCAGTACATATTTATAAATAGATGTTGTAATTCAATCAATTGATCTGATTAAAAACCATATGCTTAGGTTTGTTCCCAATGTTGTCTTATTAATATTTTCATTTCTATTACTCTCATTATTATCTTTACTTGCACAAAGGAGTTGGCACTTAATAAAGTAATTTATGAATACAATATCTCTATCAATTTCACTCTTTTCAACATTCTCACCCAGCCCTCCCCCTACCTATGCCTACTTTCATCTTTTGTAGGATATACATTGGATTTTTGCCTTCTCCCCTTCTTCTCCTCTTTATTTGTCCACCCCTTGCCCCTGCCTCATCCCTTTTGTGTACCTGCTTCCTGGTGTACACTACTAATACTTTTGTGTGCATATTGTGTTTTTTTAATGGAAAATACATTTATGCTTGTTTTAGTACTCTTTTAGGAGTATATTTATTGTTAGAAGTGAACTAAAGCTTGGTCCCTGGTCTCTTCATTGATTACTATATAAACATATATACTTATATAGGTAAATATATGTACATATACAAATATTTATATAAAATTATATTATTAATTATATATGAGTATATATACTCAAAAATACACTTATAAGTAAATATATTTATATGTATAAACATTTACGTATACATGCATATATGCATATATGTGTATATGTACATGCATCCATGTATGTGTATGTGCATGCATGTATATGTACATATATTTCATACACACATATAAAATATATATTTAGTCACATATATGACATTACTCCTCTGTATAGTATCTCGTATTAACAATGAAAATCCACTTTTAAATGTTATTTGCAGTTCTAAAAGCAAATCAATAAATATTCTTTTGCAACCTTTTTGAATTTAACACTACATTTTCTCTTTTTCCTTTTTCTCAGGCTGAAAGTCACTTGATTTGTTCAGAGTGTTTTCACCTCAGAGACTTATTTTTAATAAAAAATATTTCTATGTGATTGGAATGTGAAGAAGCCCATATTCTTATTTGGGGAAATAAGATAAGGTCCGGTGGGGGGAGGGATATGTAAGTTTGAGTTGTTTATCTTGGGAACCATAACAATTTTGTATGTCAGAATCAATATTATAGTTGCCATGGAAACAGGGATAGCTCTGTGAGATCTGGCCTTAGGGAGTTCTGTGAACCAGAAGGAAGCCTACAGAAGCCAGGGCTCATGTCCTCTCATTTAGGTGTGTCATCCTAAATATTTATTTAGGATAGACATAACAACTACTTTACTATAGATGTACAACATGACTCCTACAGAGAGAAAGTTTTGTAGGATTCCATAGATTCTGTAAGGTCTTTTTAAAAATTTACTTACTTATTTCATTTTGTTTATTTTTAAGATCATGTGTCCTTATCTTCCAATGCATTTCAGCGCCTTATTCAGTAGAAATTGCTGTGTAAAGATTCCTAGAAATACATTGATGTATTGATCAGTGAGCAATATCCTTAGGAGATAGTCTGGAGAAATCACTCAGGGAAGCTTTCAAAGTATACCTTATTCATTTATTTTACAATTTATTGTAAAGGTGAACAGGGGTTACAATTACATATGTAAGATAATGAGTACATTTCTTTTTAAACACTGTTACCTTCTCCCTCATTTTTTCTCACTATTCTCCACTCTTCTTGCCCTTCCAAGTTGTAAAGTTCATTTCCAACATAGTATCCAGTGAGTATCAAAGTATTCTTTAAACCTTAGTTGTATAGCAAAGCAGAAATAAAAGCAAACAATAGGAATACATTTGTCATTTCTTGTCCAAATCCATCAGTTTATTTTCAGGCTCTTATGTTTTGAATTTTGTAGCCTAAGTTTCCATTCTAAAATATTTTCAACTTTAACTAAAAATATTGTTTAATTCACAGTCTGAGTGAATGAGTTTGGATAAGCTGGATGTCTGTGTAGCCTCATGGAATTCTAGGGTGATAATGAAATATTGACTATCTTCCTGATAACTTCAAGTTTCTAGAGTATAAAAAGTTACTAAAAACTTATAGTTAAAAACTTGAAATCATAGGAAGACCGTAAGTTGTTTTGTCAGTTAGCTACTCTCTACAGCAGAGTTTTTAACATCCACTCTACCTATGTAATTTCTCTGATTACAAATGAGAGGCCTGCGGTCTCAAAAGTGACAGAAAAGGACAAAGGTATAGCTGATCAAGGGAAAAATGCAGACTTTGAATACCCTTTGCATCCACTTTCTCTCAGAGTAGTATTTAATGGAGGAAGCATTGTTTATTATCCTGTTGAGATACTGAAAGTTGCCATTTGTTTAAAAAGTTAAAAAAACCAAGACCAACACAATAAAGATCTCTTTCCTTTCCTTTTTGTGTTTTGTCAGCTGATGGAAACTTGTAATATTAAAACTGATGTTTTTCATTAAGCATATATCCTTCCAGGGGAACTGACTTTTTCTGTCACTTGGTACATTAACTAAAAATGTGGCATTCATTTTTTTCCTTTTTTTCCTATCAGACATAGTGAGGTGAAGCTCATAAAGAACCAAATGAGTAAAAAACAAACATACAAATACATCCCCAAACTTAAACTCAGACAGTTACTTTTTAATGTACCATAAGGAATGGGGGATGAGAAAATTGGAATTTTATTTTCAGGCAATGTATATTTCTGAATGGTTAACCTCTGAGCTCCATTTAAAAATATGTTAACTATACACCAATGCTTTAAAGAAAAACTATGCATCTCCTGAATACAAATATGCTTGAGACTATGCGTTCTGATTGTAATGTAATATAAATTGTTGAGTGAATATTCTACTCAGTGTCAAACTTCTTTAGATTTGGAGTTTCTTTCAGAAAATATCTTCATTATATGGCTTTGATTTGTATCTATTCAGCGATGTGTTATTTTTGTTCAGTTTGAGAAATACATTAGAATTAGTGCCAGAATAGCTGAGTAACTTTAGAGAATTTTTATAACTGTGATGTAATATGAGGGAATGAATTGACTCTGATATTAATCTGCTTATGGTGTCACATAGACAGTGCTCGTACTGTAAATCCACACATGCTGAGATAGGCTGGCACTCTTCTAGTCAATACACTGATATATCAATGGAAAAGTAGGTTATGAGATTATCCACAAAAAAACACACTAGTGATGATGGAATTTATTAGAACAGATAGTGAGTACATGTCCCTCCCTGCACAGCTAAGATTTCATGTCATAGCTTTCTGGGTAATTCAGATTCTAATTGTACTGTTTAGTAATAATTAGGTAGCTGTCAGAGGTATTTCTGCTCTAGAGGTAAGGGACATGGCTAATATTGGAGTCATTTCTCAAATTTGGATTTAAATTTTGCATTGCTGGCTGGCCACATAGCTTTTTTTTTTTCTTCAAATTTTATTATCAAACTGATGTACAGAGAGGTTACAGTTTCATACATTAGGCATTGGATACATTACTTGTACTGTTACCTCCTCCCTCATACCCCCCCTCCCCCACCCCCTTTCCCTTTCCCCCCATGAGGTGTTCCATTCACTTAGACCAAACAGTTTTGCAAGTATTGCTTTTGTAGTTGTTTTTCTTTTTTTACCCTGAGTCTCTCAATTTTGGTATTCCTTTTCAATTTCCTAGTTCTAATACCAGTATACATGGTTTCCAATATACTCAGATAATGTTACAGAGATAGTGTAGGTACAACCACAGGAAGGTGATACAAGAACATCATCTATAATAGATGCTACAGATACACATGGTACGTTGAAAGTAATTACAAATGTGATATAACAATCGTTTCCATAACATGGAGTTCATTTCACTTAGCATCATCTTATGTGTTCATAAGGGTATAGTTAATGGGCTCTTGTGATACTCTGCTGTAACTTGCCTAAACCTGTCGTAATTACTCCCAGTAAGGGAGACCATAGAGTCCATGTTTCTTTGGGTCTAGCTCACTTCACTTAGTATAATTTTTTCCAAGTCCTTCCATTTCCTTACAAATGGGGCAATGTCATTCTTTCTGATAGAGGCATAAAATTCCATTGTGTATATGTACCACATTTTCCTGATCACATAGCTTTTTAAAAAGCACTAAATTTCAACTAGGTGAGGTGGCACATTCCCATAATCACAGCAAGAGGTCAAGGCAGGAGTATCATAAGTTTGAGAACAGCCTGCGATACCAGCAATTCTCTGTCTTTAAAAAATGTAAAATGCACTGTATTTCTAACTATGCACAGAATCAATTGTGTTCTTTCTTGATCTAGTTATGCTTTGAGGCTGACAAGTGAAGAGAAACTAGACAGTAATCTTTAGGAGACTCTAACTGGACTAGCATGATGCTTTAAGACATCCTGGATTGGATATTTTTCTCATGGTGTACAGGACTGCTGACACATCGCTCATAGGATCTTTACTGAATGTGTATGTTCAGATACAAAATTTCTCATATGTAATGGCAATGCCATACTCAGTGACTTCTAGGTCCGTCCCCCACTCTTCCCTAGATAGCAGAACTTCCCACAGTTAAGCATCCTGTGGAAGTGGCTTACTGATTTGAAAAAATAAAGAATGAGGTACAAGAACTGAAACTACAGAATTTTGTTTTTTGTTTTTAAAAGAATGAATCTGCCCACTCTTGGGCATCTACCAAGATCATTATAAGTCAGAATACAGTAAAGACACTTGCACACCCATGTTCATTGCTCCACTATTTATAATAACCAAGTTATAGAAACAGCCCAGATACCCTACAACAGATGAGCGGATCAATACAGAATGGTGTTTATATACATGATGAATTTTGCTCATCTACTAGTAAGAATAAAATTATGTCACTTGCAGTTAAATAGATGGACTGAAAACAAATCATGCTAAGTCAGATAAGGCAAGGCTCAGAGAGACAAATGGTGCATGTTTTCTCTCACATGTGGAAGCTAGGTCTAAAATATAATTGGCCATGATTACTTATACAGACTCTAGACACTCACACATAAACAGACTAAAGGTGGCACCTTTAGGGGAGGAACCCAAAGGTGTATCTCTTTTGAACATTTAAAATACTATTTATTGAAACAAATTTCAGGAAATAAAAACATTTTTGTTATTGATGTTGGTTTTGGTGTTTGTTTTTGCTTTTAGGATTTTTTCCAGGGGGGTAAAGAGGGAGCTGCAGAAAGAGAGCGAGAAAGGGCAAATCATTGCCACTCATGACACTCAGTAAACAATATACAGAAAATGAACTAATAACTTGTGGGCAGGGATTGGGGGGACTGGGGGAAAGCAAAGGAAGAGGTGACATTATTTAAAAAAAGAAATGTACTCATTACCTGATTTATGAAATGATAAGCCCTCTGTATAACATCTTAATAATAACAATAAAATTATACTTTACTTGAAAAAATTAATCTGTGACTAGAATTGTTTCATTATAGTTTTAATTTAAATTTCTCTAATGACTAATGCCATTGAGCAGCTTTTCATATGTTTATTGATCATCCATATATCTTCCAGGAAAAGTCCATCCATGATGAAATTATCTATTTTCCACTTTGGTTGAAATTATAACATTATTTACTTACTTATTTTCAATAAATTCCGTTGTTAACTATCTGTATTATACTTATAATCCCCTCCCCTCTCCCCCAGTTTGTGTCAGGCCTTTTTATTGTCATAATAGTATTTCTATTATGTAGAAACTTTTTACCTTGATAAAATCTCATTTATCTTTTTTCTTCAGTATTTCACTTTTTACTACTCTCCTTAAGAATTCTTTGCCTATTCTATAGTTGCAAAAATCACTCTGTATCTTTAAACATCACCATAGTGTTAAGTTGATATAACCAATGTCAAATTTTTGTATGTGGTGTGAGATAAAGATCCAAACTATTAAAAATTATATGGAAAGGTAAGGAAACAATGCCTTTAATGAAACCTAGGGCTATAACTTGAACAACCCTATGTGGCAACAATTTATGCTATTCTTTATATGCTCTGGTTTCTTTTGTGTTCAGGGAAATCTTGAACTGGCAGCATGGTTTCTGAACTGGTTTTGCTAGGAGACTGTGATACTGAGAGAGCCATCTATTCTCTACCACCCACTCCATCCCTTGAAAATGTCTGCAGAACAGCTTGGTGGGAGCAGCAGCATCTTGAGGGAGCTCAACAGTCCCACAGCTGTTGAAAACATGGAATAAGTGCTCTTGTCTTGTCCTAAGAAAAATCTGGAACAAATGAAGCCAAATGAGGCCAAGTGATTCTACTTTTTAAATAAAAGGGGAAATAAGTTTCCAAAGGACTCTTTAAAACATCTGGGAGACATTGTAAGATGAATAAATTCTTGCATTTAGATCAGGGGCACTCCATAATCATGTTATTATAGTGTAAATATTAGTGGAATATGATAAATTTTTGCTGTCTGGTGTGTATGCTTGAGAATTCTTGTAATATATATGCTGATAAATTTATATACAGCAGAATTGTACTGGACTATTAAGAAGAATGAAATTAGGATGATTACTGTAAAATGGGTACAACTGGAAACTGTCATGTTAAGTGAGATGAATTAGACCCACAAAGACAAGTATCACATGTTTTCTCTCTTTTATGAAAGCTGGAGGAAAACAAAACAGAATGAGAATATAAAGCAAACTTGTTCAAATGAAAGAGGACTAGGGAGGTAGAAGATGAAGGGAAAGAGGAGAGGAATAAAGAAGAGTGATAGAGGGGGTAAATATGATGAAAGCATATTATATGCATGTATAAATATATAATGATGAAACCTTGTACCCTGTATAATATATGCTGATGGAAATAAAGAGAGATGTGTTAAAATTTAAATGCATAATCACTTGACTAACTGAAATAGAAGTTTCTTTTATTTAACATTGGCCTTTGGATTGATGGTTAGTGTGATCCAAATGCAACATGAAATATTTAGAGTAAGGAAGCCTGGTTTCTTCAAAGAAGTAACTTGAGGGAGTGGGGAGAGGAAGCGAGGGAGAAAGAAGGAGAACCATTGAAGAAATAATAGGATGATTTAAGGACTTAAACAGATTTTGTTAGTATCCTGTTTGAAATGAACTGTAACTAATGGGTATTTGGTCAAAGATAAATATTGTGTAGAAAGCAGATCATAAAACTACTATTAACTATTAACTACAATGGTATGTGGTTGATTTGGTTGTTGAGGGTTGGTAATGAACAGGATAATTCACTATACTCTTGCTTTTATGTATGTTTTGAAATTTTCCAGAAAGTAAAAACAAAAGAGAGTAAAAGATACTTTCTTGAGCTATTATTCAATATGTAGAAGTTAAAATTTGGTAAAATATAAAGACCAGTGCTTTAATTACATCTTATAATCCCCATTAAATTTTACTGTAAAAAAGACAAAATATTTGTATGGTTAATATAATTATTATTAATCATAAGAGAGAACTATCATTCATATTGCATTGTAAAAATAAAATGTCATTTTCCCCCTGAAGCAACACATCTGAATGATACCAAATGCAAAGCAGAATGGATTTTAATATTTTTCAGTTTTCTCAAAGTATTTTGTGGTGTTTCTTATTTTCTTTGACTTGATGTTGGATAATATGACAAAAGAGAAAAATAACTGTTATTTGTTTGTAGAAAGTACATCAAGGAATATTTGTAGTGAAAATATGTCTCCATTTAAACTCTGGAAAATTGAATCTCAAGTTTCTTATATGTAAAGGTAGACTCTCAGTACATTTAGTTGGATCCATGAAGTTTCCCATGACTCTTGACCCTGACTGCATTTCCATACCAGAATGGAAACATTGCCAGAGAAAAAGTAGTGTATAACGAATGTTGGGGAAACTACATATTTAGTGCTTAAAATTATTAAGTTAATAGTGGCTGAATGCTTATACTGCATATGGCTACTCTGCTATGGGTTTTCTTTTCAAATTTTTAATTCTCACAATACAACAGATGTTAGGAAGTACACATTACTTTGAAGATAAAACTAAGGCTCAAAAATCACAAGTAAAAGGAGAGTTAGAGAGTGAGATTGGGCCTCTCAGGGAAGGATAAGTTCAGCATGTCCCTGTTATTTGTAAGTGATGAATCTTCAATTTGAATGCAGAATGTCAATATAAGAGGAAGCAATTCCAAAATTCATATGCAACAATACAAGACCTGTAATAGCAAAAATACCCATTAGCAGGAAGAACAGTGCTGGAAGAATATCAAAACCACACTTCAAACTCTATTACAAAGCAATAGTAATAATAATAATTTAAAAAACCCAGCTTGGCATTGGCATAAGAACAGGCCTGAGGACCAATTGAATAGAACTGAAGACCCAGAAGTGAACCTGCAGACCTATGGCCACATAGGATGGAAGAAAGGTAGCCTCTTCAATAAAAGGTACTGGCAAAATTGGTCAAACATCTGTAAAAAACTAAAGCTAGTTTTGTATATTACCCTGCACCAGAAAAAATTCCAAATGGATCAAAGACCTCAAGGTAAAATCAGATATCCTGAAAATATTGCAGGAAGAAATAGGAGAAACACTTGGGCTCCTTGGCACAAGTTGAGACTTTCTTAATAAAGGCCCAGAAACATAACAAATCAAAGAAAGGTTGGACACAAAACCATAGAGCCTCTGACTGGAAAAGGACATAGTTTGCAAGATAAATAGAAAGTCCTGAGATTGGAAGAAGATCTTCACTGGCCATACAACAGACAAGGGCCTCATATCTGAAAAATATTTACAACTCAGAAAACTAAATTTCCCCAAAACAAATCCTCAAAGAAACAACTTCCCCCTTAGCAAATGGGCTAAAGACTTAAAGGGAGAGGTCTCTGAAGAGGAAAGAATAGTCAAGAGGCACATGAAGAAGTGCTTGACATCACTGGCCATAAAAGAAATGCATTAAGAAATGTACTCACTGCCTTAGGTATGAAACTATAACCCCTCTGTACTTCACTTTGACAATAAAGAAATAAAAAAATTTGAGATTTTACCTCACCCCAGTAACAATAGCCATTATCAAGAAACCGAGTAACAACAGATGCTGGTGGGATGTGGCCAAAAAGGAACCCTATTACTTTGTTGGGACTGTAAAACTGTTCAACTTCTCTGGAAAGCAATATGGAGGTTCCTCAAAAGGCTAAACATAGAGCTCCCCTATGACTCAGGAACCTCACTTTTGGGCATTTACCCAAAGGATCACAGGCAAGACCACACTAAACCTACCAGCACAACTATGTTCATCGCAGCACAATTTACCACCTCTAAAATAAGGAACCAACCCAGATGCTCCTCAGTAAATGAATGGATCAAGAAAATGTTGTACATATACACAGTGGAATTCTATGCATCTATCAGAAAGAATGACATTGCCCCATTCATAAGGAAATGGAAAGACTTGGAAAAAAATCATACTAAGTGAAGTGAGCCAGACTCAAAGAAACATGGACTCTATGGTTTCTCTCATAGGGAATAATTAGCACAGGTTTATGCTAGTCACAGCAGAAGATCACAAGAGCCCAATAGCTATGGCCTTATGAACACATGACACTAAGCCAAATGAGCTCCAATTTTTGGAAATAAGTGGTTTATCATTGTTACTTTCAACATACTATGTAAAATTATGACTTTTTTTTTTCCTCCCCTATGGCTTTACCCCCAATGTCACTGCATTTGACTTTGGTAGCCTGGGTATTGTATATATGTTTATTGAAACTAGGGACGTAAAGGAGAACATCAAAATGGTGAGACAAAGGGCAAAAGGTGAACCAATGCAACAGCAATACTTACAAGACAATATGCTATGAACCAACTGTACAACTTGGGGAGGGGGTTAGGGAAGAAGGAAGATAGGAGAAAAATGAGGGAGAGGTAACAAATCTGACAAGAAATGTACTCACTGCCTCATGTATGAAAATTTAATCCTTCTGTCACTTTGACAATAAAGAGAAAGATAAAAATGTCCTTAATTTAATAATTACATATAAAAATCTTGCTATTTCCAAATGCATTTTTAAAAGAATCTTTTTTGGATAACACTATTTTATTTATTTTTAAAATCTTTTAAAACTAATTTTATTGTCAAAACAATCTTCTTTATATCTCGAAAAACGTCTCTTCTAACGTCTCTTGTAAGTTATATTCAGCACTAAAAAGAACAAATACTGTTTTCAAGATAGAAAGTAGTCATAAGACCCTATAATAATTTGGAATCTTTATTTTATCATTCTTTTAAAATTTTTAAAGAAAAATTTTACTTTAAAATTATCCTTAAGAAGTTGTACAAAGGGGTTTCAATTCAACTTATTCATTTTTGCGTACAATGCATCTTGGTCTGTGTTATCCATTTCATCATTCTACCCCTTCTTTCCCAATCCTACCTGTAGTACTTTAATAAAGACCCAATTCCAACAAGGAAAGGGACTACATAGCACATAGACTTTCACCCTTTTTGAGTTCAAGAGCATTCCTACATAATGTCAGTTTGAGGATCAACTAAATGAGAACATAAACATGCACAACAATTTCAGATAGTGGGCTAAATTTAAAGAGAAAATTGAATGGTTTGTATATGATTGCATTGTTTTATGTTTTGTAATGAGCTGAAAATGAATGAACATTTTATTTTCTATCTTATCTTCAGATTAGGTTGAATTTCTATTATGTTCACATTTTGTCTTCCTTTTTTCAGATTATTTTTGGCAGTACTGGGATTTTTGAAATAAGGTCCTTGTGTCTTTCTCTCCCTCTCCTCTTTCTCTCCCCCCCCACTCCCTCTCTCTTATTTTCCTCTCTCCTCTCCTTTCTCTCATCTCTCTTTCTCCTCTTCTCTCCCTCCCTCCCTCTCCCTCCCTCCCTCCCTCCCTCCCTCCCTCCCTCTCTCTCTCCCTCCCTCCCTTCCTTCCTCCCCCCACCCCTACCAGTACTGGGTTTTTAACTCAGGGGTTGCTAAAATGCTATCACTTGAGCCACAACTCTACTTCTAGCTTTTTGCTGGTTAATTGGAGATAAGAGTCTCATAGTTGAGCCACCATTACCACCTTGTCACTCATCTGGAATACTTTATCAACAAACTAAACTAAACATGGACCCATTCAGTGGTGACACCAGTACTAACTCTCCCTGGGCAATGATAGTTTTTACTTTTCTATCTCTGAAATTACCATTCTGAGTACTTCAGATAAGAAAGCATGCAACATTTGTCTGTTTGCATGTGACTTATTTCACTGAGCATAAAGTTTTCAAGGTTAATCTATGTTGTAGCATGTATCAGAATTGTTTATAGACTTTTGATTCTAACTACAAAAAGATTTCACATTTGGGTCATCTGAAAATTCAACAGTTACTAAAAAGATATTTCCTCTTCCTTAAAGGATTATTAAGGTAAACTAGAATTTTGGATTTGGACCAATTCACTTGGTTATTTTACCACATTTCCAAAAACTTTCTTATTAAACAGGAGAGCATATGGCTTAGCCACAGATTAAATGATTTAGATGATCAAATCTCAGCAGGAAGTTGTTCTAGAATGTTCATCTTTCTACAACTGGTGGTAGGTCTTCGTTTGAAGTAACATTTATGTTTTCATCAGAAATGTTATTGTGACCTTTAGGACATGATCTTTAGCTTGCTCCTGTTCAGCAACTTTAAGATCTGGTTGTTTAAATAAAATAAAAGCAATCTAACATCTAGTGAAAACAAATTATTTTCTGATAACAAAGAGTATATACTCAAATGCTCTAATTCTTCACTTAGATTTTAGAATATCTATCATTTATACATTTGATGGTAATAGAAAAAACAATCCATCATGTCTAAAAACCAAGATTTATTTTAATTATTCACTTGTAAATACAGTCATGTTTTAGTATTACAGAAATATACTATCACATCTGTGCTGGAGTTGATTTTTTTTTGTATGTATGCACTATTGCACTGCCAAACTTCATTACAGTGTAGATGATTATCTTCTTTCCCCTGCACTATTTATTGAAAAGACCATTGTTTCAAATGAGTATTTTTAGTGCCTTAGACAAATTGAAAATGCATGCATGAGCTTATTAATGAGCTTTCTCTTTTATTAATCTATGTAACTGTATATCCTTCTCACACTGATTCCATGATGGTTGACTTCTAATATAGTTTGAAATGATGGAATTTGATTTTACCATGTTTGTTATTTCTCAAGACTTTTTTGACTACTCAATTTTTTTAGGGTTCCATACACATTTTCAGCTTTTTTATTTCTGTTTATGTGACAGATGTCATATGAAATATGACAGGGAATATATTGTTAAGTTTGGTATAAGGCTGCCTCCATATACATTTAAACAGCTGGATGTAAAGTTTCTCCATATGTAGAATATTAGTTATTTTTTCTTAATAATGCTCAAAATACCTGTCTATGAAGTCTGGCTTTCAGTTGAGATACCATATAAGTCTCAGCTTGCTGAATAGCTATGATTCCCCGGTGAGCTGTTGGTGCACTTCTATCCTATGCTATCCTATCAAAATAGTTCATACATTAACTACTGTATGAATAGTACTACCTACCCTGATAATTAGTAGAATGCCAGATAATTATGTCAAATAAGACATATGAGAGCTGTGAATAACAGAGCTTTGTCTGTGCTTCATTTCCATTTTTATATGTCACTTCTTTTCTTCTAGATGTAAATATAATTTGTCCATGGGGTAGAGTGAGGAATTCTGAAACATTTTTGTTCTAAATGGCTTCTTGATTCTAGAATTGTAACTAAAGCCAATTGATTCCTTTAAAACTGGATTTGTTATCATTTTATGTTTTATTACACTGCACCTAATATTGAGTACACATTTTAACAATATTTCAACTCATGGGCATGGAATTTGTATCTCTATGCTTTCAATTTATCTCTGCAATATCTTGCCATTTTCAGCCTGCAGATCTTTTACTTACTAAAGAAAAGAATAATCATACACTAATAGAAGATTTGGCTTTCCATATCCTTGCATTATTTTCTTGTTTATTAGTTTTGTGAACTGTTTTCATGTTTATTCTTTCAAAAATCATGAGTAAAATTTTACGTTGCATTCATTCTGTTTCCTGCTGTGCTGTTGACTTATAAAATCAATAAAAATGATTTTATTTCCAGAAATATTTTTGTTCCATAATGTATATTTTAAAGACGTCTAATAACATATTATGTAAAACGTCTTTCTTTCTTTCTTTCTTTCTTTCTTTCTTTCTTTCTTTCTTTCTTTCTTTCTTTCTTTCTTTCTTTCTTTCTTTCTTTCTTTCTTTCCCTCTTTTCTTTCCTTCCATCCCTCCTTCCCTCCCTCCCTCCCTTTCTTCCTTCCTATAGAGCCATCTATTCAAAGATCAGGCCACTGTTAATCCCTCTTAAACAGAAAGTGTATTTTATTGGTTGCTAAATGTGGGAGAGCTGTGCTTGTAGTGTTTAGCATCAATAAACAAAGCACAAGAGACATGTACTGGAGTGTTATTGATTACTTAAATCAATGGTTACTTGTTTCCATGCCCAAAGAACAGTCAGTCTTTTCTTAGGAGAATGGAAACCTCTTGTTTTGGAAAACTCTTGTTTTGAGTATTCAAATTCTGTCTCTTTGAGCTATTTATTTCTCAAATGTTTGATGAGCCAGTGTGTTTCTTCTGTACCTATATGGGTGCTTTTGATGACCAAGAAGGTAGTAATTTATAAACAGGCTGAATCACAGAGGCACTTCTATTTAGACATGGGCTAATTTTTCTATGCTCTTAAGATTTATTTGGCTAGAATAATGAGAAATGATTCTTTCATTCAACCTTCTTATCACCCTTGAATTATTTAAAGATTTTATAGCTATATCAATTTCTTACATAATTTCATATTATTAGCATATTCCAAAATTATTAAAAATTTTCAGAACGTAAACTTTAATAGTTGTGGAATTGGAAAGATACTCATCTTCCTTTCTTGTCATCACTTTTGATATTTCTAGATTTATGTTTGCAGAAAAATATAGGAATTAGTCCTAGGTTGAGGAAATCGTTTCAAGTTATTAACAAATATAACCATTTTCATTTGAGTCTAAATCAAATTACGGCTTAATACAAAGCTATTTAATATAAATTGAAATAAATATGGCCAGGTTTTCTAAAATTATCTTTTATTCTTTTACAATTATAGATCCAAAGAGAGACTGAAGTGAGAAAGATGTGACCTAAAAGTAATTTTATAACTATATTAAATTGAATCTGCCTATGTATTAGAACTATGGATTAATTTATACTATGTGTCAGTAATGAGTACATAAAATTAGAATATCCATTTCTTTTGTCTTTTCGGTACTCAACTCGGCCTGGGAGCTGTCACTGAGCTCTACATCTCCAGGCTAGCACTCTGCCACTTAAGCCACAGAGTCACTTCCGGTTTTTGCGTGGATAATTGGAAATAAGAATCTCACAGACTTTCCTGCACTGGCTGGCTTTGATCTCTATCCTTGGATCTCAAACTCCTCAGTAGCTAGGATTACAGGTGTGAGCCACCAGGCGCCCAGCTAGAATGTCCATTTCTATTGAGGTCTATAGTGATATGATTGACAATTTTAGCTGTTATTATATGGGCACATAATTTTAAGTAGCTTGCATACAACGTGACTCCCACTCCCACTATTACCACGACAACTTGTCCTTTCCTAGTTTGAAGCAACAAATGAAGTAGTAAAGGTTTTTATCATCATGATGTTCTTTCTGAGTCTTGGAGAGTTAAGTAAAACAAATTGTGACCTTTTCATTTAACCATTGTCTGTTGGCTAAGTCTTGTTGGTTGCCTGTGTTTGTGAATGAACTGTTACTTGAACACAGACATTCTCATTTATTTTCATATTGTTTGCGAATGTGCTGCTGCTATCACAGATTTGATTGCAGTGACCCTTCATTATCATTGGAGGACTTGGTTCTGAAACTCCTCCTTTCGGATACCAAAATCTAGAGAGCCAAATTCCTTCAATAAAATGAAATCATTCTTACATGTAACTCATGACACAGCATCTCCTCATGTAATGTATGACACTGCATCTCATATTTTAAATCATTCCAAGTTAACAAATAATCCCCAATATAAAACTTAGATACTATGCAAATAGTTGTTATACTGTATTGTTTAGAAATAATGACAAGAAATGTGTACATCCATGCTTGGTACTTCTATACTAAAAATAGGATTGATGGATGGTTGTTGAATTGGTGAATGTGGAACTCATGAGATCAGTATACGCAACAGAAACAACATCGCCACAAAGCCCTACTCTCCTTCAATATGTTAGATAACCTATAAGTTAAAGCTTGAATATAGCCTTGTCAATGATCTATTACTTTATCACTGGAAATTTCAGTTGATATCTATGATTTTGACACAAAACACACTTTGTTGATCATCTAACAACTTTGTTATTATGTATTTATCTGCTAACTTTCAAAGGCTGTAGCAATTTAACTATTTTATTCAATCAATATATTTTGATAAAGATCATTGACAGTGTGACATTGTTACTGGAGATCATATTAACTAGTATTAAAAATTTTTTAAAATATTAAATATTAATATTAAATATTTTTTAAAAACGTCCCATAGACTTAAAGGGACATGAATATGAGTTAGGTCTATTATTTGATTATGATACTGGTTAAGTCACATAATCTTTTTTAAAATTAATTAATTTTTTTGTCAGTTGTGGGCTTGAACTCATGGTCTGGGCACTGTCTCTGAGCTTTTTGCTTAAGTGTAGCACTCTACCACTTTCAGCTACAGTTCCACCTCTGATTTTCAGGTGGCTAATTGAAGATAAGAGTCTCAAGGATTTTCCTGCTCAGGCTGGCTTCAAGCCATGATCCTCAGATATCAGCCTCCTGCTGTAGCTAGGATTATAGGCATGAGCCACTAGTGCCCAAAATAAGCGCTAAATCTTTCTCTGGTCTGTAATACAGGTACAATTATAGTCTAGTCTATTCTGACACAATGCATGTTTGTGCCATAAGTTAGTTCACATGTAATGGCCAACTGGAAAAGTCCATATTAGAGAAATTTCATGTTTCATATGCAATATTTGCCTTCCATAAGTTTGTAGCCATTGAGCGATAGTGGCTGAATACAGAATATGAAAATGTACCTGATGGTGTGGCTTCTCTCATAAAAGAATGAGTGAAACTGAATGTTTAAGACCATGTTCATATTCATGATGCTGTTTTAGGTGTAGGTTCATTTCCCAAAGTTCTTGTGTTGGAAGCTTAGTTCCTGGGTGTCAGCACTGGAAGTTGATGTGAAGCTTGTAGAAAGCATGGTTTTTGAGAGGTGTTTAGGTCAAATAGAGATGTGCCATCAGAAGGGGCTACTTTATTTCTTGGAAGATCTTGATTAGTTTTGTGAGAGTTTTCTTATAAAATCTGACCTCCTCCCACCTAGTCTCTGTGGCTTTCTATTTGGTGGTGATATTCTATGATGACTTATGGCAATAGGAGAATTTTTTGAGCTCGTGAGTTTGAGATGAGTCTAGAAAATACATAACTATCCAATCTTAAAACAAAATGTATTTATATTGATTTGTGTATGAATATTTACTACCAACATGTTTATTTATATACACTAAACATATATAAATGGATATAACATACTTTAAAAAATATTGATTCTTTTCCATTATCAAAAGTCATGGGCAATTTTGGTATTCCCTTTCCCTTTCTTAGTTCCAGTACATGTATATACAATATTCAGGGTACTAAAATCAGTTACAGTGATATCAGGGATAAAACCATGGGAAGGAAATACAAATTAAGAAAAAGGACATGGTTTCACATGGCATGTTGAAAATAACAACAATGATATACCACTTGTTTCCATAACTTGAAGTTCATTTTGGTTAGCATCATCTATATGTTCATATGGGCATAGCTATTGAACTATGTGATCTTCTGCTAGGACAATCCTCACAACAGCAATACTTACAAAACTATATGGTAAAAGCCAAATGTACAACTCATGCAGGGAATTGGGGAGGGGAGAAGGGGAAAAAACAACGGAGGAGGTAACAAGTTACATAAGAAATGTACTCACTGCCTTATGAATGAAACTGTAACCCCTCTGTACTTCATTTTGACAATAAAGAAAAAAAGACATAAAAAAGTCATAGGCATTTTTACCTACTATTTAGAGTCATCCTGCAATATGATTTACTACTACTCAATATTCTATCATGTATAATGTGCTTTACTAAATTTCCAAATAAAATTTAATTCATGTTTTCAGTTACATTTTAGGACTTAATTAAATGGTGTGCTTACAGTGTTCCCATGGCCCTATCTGTTAGGACTCTAACATCATCAGAACTCATTATTGTAATTGGTTTGTAGTATTTCCCTGTAAGAATTATCTATGGAAGATAAAAAGCCACAAAGTAATCTTATTAATGTATCAAACTGTCTCAGCCCTGGTATTAGTGACATTTCTAGGGTTTTTATTTATTTCTAGGGTTTATTTTATTTGGTCGGCTAAGTCTTTATTGCAGAAGGCAGCCCTGTGCATTGTATGTTGGATACTTAGCATTCTACCTACTCTTTACCTATCAGGTTCCAGTAGAATATTCTCCACCAAGTTTAATACATCTAGTTCAGAGTTACTGTTCAAAAGCAGTTGTTATTTAGTTTTCTATATTCACAAATTTGTGCAAGCTGTATAAAAATTCATGCAAGGGTCTATCTCTTGAGTAGCTACTTGGGGAATATAAAGTGAGGCACTAGAGATCTACTGGTAGTGAAGTTAAAGTTACAGCTTATGATCTCTATTTGAACTGTTGGTTATTCTTTATTCACATAAGTTCATTCTACTCTAGTAGGGAAATATCCAAACATAAAGTATAGGAGGGGCTCAGGTGAATCATCATATGTGAAATCATTTGTTCACTAAAAAATTCTATCTACTAGATTTCTTATACATCAGACACTTTTTCTTCAAATCTAATTTTTAATGCCCTATTTCCCATTAAAATGTTGTCCCATGCTTTATAGTTATAATGACTGAAGGTAGTAATTTATACTTGCTATGCATATTAAGTAGAGCACAAATCTCAGGACGACATTAGAACACTTCTCATGTTGTGTTTATTGGAACTAGACAGCAATCTATTACAACTTGGGCACCTCTATGACAAACAACATCTGTTTATTAAAAAAGATTAAAAAACTTTTTTACACCCAATCTATTTGACATATCTCAGATAGTCACTTAGTTAAATAGATGTTTCCCTGAACAAAGTGTGTTGCTTGTCACTTTACAGGATATTTCATTTTGTTTACTATATGGTAAGATGTGTGATGCAATGCTTGAGGCACATATTTGTAAAAAAAAAAAAAGGAATGTATTTAAAGAATCATCTAACTGAAAAACATATCAGAAATACTTGCAGAGATTAAACAAATACAATACATTCAATGTTCAATTAACTTGCTAGCTAATAAGGAGGGGAAATTTCTGACAGATATGGTTAAGAAATGATTCTCAGGATTGAAATATAAAAGCATATTGATAGTTAGATTTAATTTTTTGATATGTTTACAGATTGAAATATTTTGTACCATACAAAAGATGACTGAAAAAACAACACCAACCCCATGCCTGGCAGTATACTCAGGATCTAGGTACTATCTGTTGACTCTGAGAATTTGTTGCCAGATGGGACAGAGTGCTGATCACAGGACCTAAGACTCATATGGTATATACCCTGCCTCCTCTCTTGAATGGGATGATATAATTCTGGACTGTGTCTTAAGGGACTAAGTCTCATAGAACACCTGAGGACCTTTGTTGTTGTTGTTGTTGTTTTGCTTCCTATACTGGTTTTAATGCTCTGTCTGTTCTTTCCTGCTATCAGATGCATTTGGAGGACTCTCTGAGCATTGTATAAACAAAAGGAGAGATAGTCTTTGAAGAAAGGAGGAACTCACCTGGTTCAAAGGAGTGGAACTCACTAAAAGGCTTTCTATGGGCAGCAGGGGCTTCCAGTATATGATGAAGGGAACCTTGTAAAGTAGAGGCAGTACAGAAGTTAACAAATGACCTTTGATGAGCAAATGAGATTACATATAATTAAAAGCTTTCATCTTACATGTAATCAATCACAAGAATTAGTAGACAATGCAGAGAATAGAAGAAAGCCTTCAAACTGTTCAACTCAGATGGATTATTATCTAGACTATAAAAAGAGCTTAAAAATTCAATAGCCTTGGCTGGGCACTGGTGGCTTACACCTGTAATCCTAGCTACTCAGGAGGCTGAGATCTGAAGATGGTGGTTCAAGCCCACCCAAAGCAGGAAAGCCCATTGAGACTTATCTAAAATTAACCACCAGAAAACTGGAAGTGGAACTGTGGCTCAAAGTGCCCTAGCTTTAAGCAAAAGAATTCAGGGACAGTGCCCAGGCCTTGAGTTCAAGCCCCACAACTGAAAAAAAAAATTAAGCAGCTAAAAACCAACAATTCAATTAATGAATAGGAATTTAAATGAAAAGATAGTTCTTAGAAGTACAAATGGCTAAGAAACATGTAAGGATTTGTTCAACATCGTTAGCTATAAAATTAACCCAAGCCAAGAAAACAACAATGCTAGCAAGAATGCATAGAAAAAGAAGCACTCCTACACTTTTGGTGGAAATGTCAATTAGGCCAGCTGCTATAGAGCAATAGGAAAATTCCTCAAGAAACTAAAAGTAGAATGATCATCTAATCCTAGAATATATTTTGGGCATATAACCAAAAGAACACAAATCAACATGCAATAGAGATACTGTGTACCCACATTTATTGCAGCAATATTTGTAAAAGCTAATATATGGAATACCTTAAGTGTATAGCAATTCCTATTTGGATTAAAAGTATGTTACACATATTCATATATAAAATAGACTATTTTTATTTACAAAAGGACTCAATATGTTAATTGCAGGAAAGTGGATTGAATGGATGATCATTGTGTTAAGTGAGATAAGCCAGGCTCAGAAGGATAAATATGTTTCAGTCATATGCAGAATCTAGACATACACCACACACATACACACACACACACACACACACACACACACACACACACACACACACTAATATATTTGTATCACCATGATTGTGATAGGACTGTTGTGGGGTATAAATGGCTGAATAGTAGAATGAGTAGTGATATATATATATATATATTGCCAGTCCTGGGCCTGGAACTCAGGGCCTAAGTATTGTCCCTGGCTTCCTTTTGCTCAAGGCAAGCACTCTTGCCACTCAGCCATATTTCCAGACCCATGATTAGTGAATTCAAAAGTTATAATTCAGCATAGATTGAAAAATTGAGATAGGTCTACTAATTGCCAACTTAATTTATTATCATTTTAAAACTTTGAAGTACAATTCTAGAGGTTTCACAGGAAAAAGATGTTGGCCTAGTCTGTCTTCAAACTAAACATTCTATGTTATAACATTGTTTAAAATAGATTTCCTTTGCAAATTTTGTTACATAACTTGGAAAAGACACTAAGATACAAAAATATATGCACAAGTTACATTGTACAAACGTGAAATGAATTTGACTACTTATAATAAAACTTTTAACATTTGATATATAAGTCTATCTGGTTGTGTATACATATTTGTCTCAGTTCTTAGGTATATGGCTAGTGGGGTAGATATCTTTTCTTACTCAGACGGGAACTAAAGGTACTTCATAATACTAATACTGAGAAATCCCTGAAATGTAGATTCAAAATAAACTGCTCAGCTGGGCAACAGTAACATATGCCCATACTCTTTTTTTCTTTTTTAATTTTTTATTTTTTTTTTGCCAGTCCTGGGGCTTGGACTCAGGGCCTGAGCACTGTCCCTGGCTTCTTTTTGCTCAAGGCTAGCACTCTGCCACTTGAGCCACAGCGCCACTTCTGGACATTTTCTATATATGTGGTGCTGAGGAATCAAACCTAGGGCTTCATGTATATAAGGCAAGCACTCTTGCCACTCGGCCATATTTCCAGATCCATGATTAGTGAATTTAAAAGTTATAATTCAGCATAGATTGAAAAATTTAGATAGGTCTACTAATTGCCAACTTAATTTATTATGTACTCACAGAAGATATAGTATAGTAGTATTTGTACTTATAAGATGATTAAGTAAAAGTCAAACATTTTTAACATAGGGAATATTTATAATGATTTCAGATTTCATTTTGACATAAGAACAAAAATGGCAAAGAAAACAATAGGCAATTGAGTAACGATAAAGTTTAATGTTGCTGTGGAGAGTTTAGTGCTTTTATGCTCAGTAAGAATTAAGCAAGTTATGAGTTTTGTTTCTTTCTGTTTAATTAAATTTGTGTGGGTGAAAATAAAACTTGAAAGGAGTCAAAGTTCCTATAAATTTCATAATAGAAATGATGGACTTAGCATATCTGAAGATGGATATAATAAGCCTTAGAACTGTTTACTTTGCAGTAGTTTTCACTGAGCTCTCTGGAAGATAAGATTGACTACAAGTACATAGTAGATTTGTGGGCTATAACTGTTAGACAATATAACTATTTGTAAAATGTTGAGTTTTTCTGATTGAATAGCAGTATATTTTACCTACGAATCTGTTGTCAGTAGTATCTATTAATTATATGAGGCCAAACTCTGGCCTGAAAGGGCATGCATGGTGGAGCCTAAGAGTACAAGAGTGAAAGTCCATAATTTGGAATCTCAGTTCAGCTACTGAGATGGCCAAAATCGTTCGTTCCCAATTTGCATGTAGACTGTGAATTACAATTCCGAGAGTTTTTATTAGAAGAAAATGTTTGTGAAGATGGTTAAGGAATCACAGTTACATAAAATTGTAATTACTATGAATTGTGAAATAAACTAAGTAACTAGTTATAAAAATCTTTAAATAAATTTCTTCTATACATTCTTTGTTTTGACAGTTTGATGGAATGATTACAGAAACAGAATTTTCGGGTGCATTTTCTCAGATTCAATTAAAAGAAAAAGGGCTCATCTGTTTTTCATTACCATTTGTGATCAAAGTGGAAACAGCTGAAGGATCATGGGACTAAAAACTGATGCTAACTCAAAGGGGCACTCTACATATTATTCCAAATTAGAAACTGTCATTTTGTCGCAGAGTTTTAATTCTGGAAAGCTTCTTCTTCTTAAGGCTTTTTAAAATTAAGGAAATAAGAGACTAAGTAAAGCTTATACATCTGGTTTTCTCCCAGATATTAGCGATTTCCAGCTTGAGATTTTCCACTGGAACATGTAAGTAAATCAAGTCCTAAAGTCATTGTCCACCATTACCTAAGAGTTTTGGGTTAAATTTTTGAGACCGAAAAAGTGCTAAGAATTTAGAGATATGATATTTCATCCTGGAATTTAACAAAGGTATCATTTGAACAGAAATAGTTTCAGAACTTACCATCGTAAACTTCAGGCAATTCCACCACCAGTGCACTGTCAGACTGATATTGCAATTTAAGATAACAAGACTAGATGAACACACAAATTACCAGCTCCTCTGGGACACAGAAAAGGCAGTATTCAGAGGAAAGTTTATAGCCTTGAGCACCCACATCAACAAATTGGAGAAATATCAATTCAACAACTTGAACAAAGCAACTCAAACTCTGTCAAGGAGAGCAACAGCAAGCCCCAAGCCAATAGAAGTCAGAGCAGAATTAAATGACTGGGAATCCAGAAAAACCATAGAAAGAATCAACAAAACAAAGAGTTGGTTCTTTGAAAAAATTAAAAAGGTTGGCAAACCCTTAGCACACCTGCCAAAAAACGTAGATAGCACACCCAAATAAGCAAGATCAGAGATGAAACAGGTAACATTACCACAGAAATAAAAAAGACCCAGAATATAATAAGGGACTATTTTGCAAACCTATATGCCAAAAAATTTGAGAACCTGGACAAAATGGAAAAATTCTTAACAAAAGTTGATATGCCCAAACTTAACCAAGAGGATGTAAATCTACTGAACAGACCCATATCCAGCAATGAAATTGAAACTGCAATAAGTGATCTACCTTCCAAGAAAAGCCCAGGCCCAGTTGGATTCAGTGGAATTCTACAAGGCTTTCAAAACAGATCTCACACTAACACTCCTCAAACTCTTCAATGAAATAGAGAGTAAAAGGGCTGGGGATATGGCCTAGTGGCAAGAGTGCCTGCCTCATATACATGAGGCCCTGGGTTCGATTCCCCAGCACCACATATACAGAAAATGGCCAGAAATGGTGCTGTGGCTCAAGTGGCAGAGTGCTAGCCTTGAGCAAAAAGAAGCCAGGGACAGTGCTCAGGCCCTGAGTCCAAGCCCCAGGACTGGCAAAAAAAAAAAGAAAAAAAAAAAGAAATAGAGAGTAAAAGCTCACTACCAAACACATTGTATGATGCTAGCATAATGCTAATCCCAAAACCAGATAGAGACACCTCAAGGAAAGTGAACTATAGACCAATCTCCTTGATGAACATCGATGCAAAGCTCCTCAACAAAATTCTGGCCAACCGCCTTCAACAAGTCATCAAAAAAATCCTACACCATGATCAAACTGGATTCATTCCAGGTATGCAAAGTTAGTTGACTACATGCAAGTCAACTCATGTAATCCACCACACCAACCAAAGCAAGGTAAAGAATCACATAGTTATATCACTAGTTGCAGAAAAGGCATTCGATAAAATCCAGCACCCATTTGTGATAAAAGCCCTGGAAAAACTGGGATTCCAGGGATCATTCCTGAATATAATAAAGACAGTTTATGACAAACCAACCGCAAGCATAATTCTAAATGGTGAAAAGCTAAAGCCATTCCCTTTAAAATCAGGAGCAAGACAGGGATGTCCACTCTCTCCTCTCCTCTTCAACATTGTACTAGAATTCCTAGCCAAAGCAATTAGGCAAGAAGAAAACATAAAGGGGATCCAAATAGGAAACAATGAAATTAACCTTCTCTCTTCACAGATGACATGATCATATACCTAAAGAACCCCATAGACTCTAGTCCCAAGCTACTAGAGCTGATCCAAAACGTTGGCAAAGTTGCAGGATATAAAATAAATTCTCAAAAATCAATGGCTTTTATATATGCTAACAACCTGAAGAGCAAGGCTGAAATCAGAAAAGCAATACCTTTTGCCATAGCCCCCCAAAACATAAAATACCTAGGAATAACCTTAACCAAAGAAGTATAAGAACTCTATGATGAGAACTTTAAAAACTTAAAAAAGGAACTTAAGGCAGAACTAAGGAAATGGTTAAACCTCCCATGCTCCTGGATTGGGTGGATTAACATCGTGAAAATGGCAATGTTACCAAAACCTTTCTACAAATTCAATGCAATACCCATCAATATCACAACATCATTCTTCAATGAGATAGAGGAAGCAATCCAGAAATTCATATGGAACAATAAAAGACCTAGAATAGCAAAAACAATCCTAAATAGAAAGAACAGTGCAGGAGGAATATCAATACAAACTTGAAATTGTACTACAAAGCTGTAGTAATAAAAACAGCTTGGTACTGGCACAAACAGGCCTGAGGACCAATGGAACAGAACTGAAGACCCAGAAATGAACCCACAGACCAATGGCTACCTAATCTTTGACAAAGAGGCTAGAAATAGAGGTTGGAACAAAGACAGCCTCTTCAACAAATGGTGCTGGCAAAACTGGGTCAACACCAGTAACAAACCAAAACTAGACCCCTATATATCACCCTGCAGCCAAATCAACTCCAAATGGATCAAAGACCTGGAAATAAAATCAGACACCCTGAAAACTCTCCAAGAAGAAATAGTTGGGAGCTGGGAATACGGCTTAGTGTCAAGAGAGCTTGCCTCGTATACATGAAGCCCTGGGTTCTATTCCCCAGCACCACATATATAGAAAATGGCCAGAAGTGGTGCTGCTGCTGAAGTGGCAGAGTGCTAGCCTTGAGCAAAAGGAAGCCAGAGACAGTGCTCAGACCCTGAGTCCAAGTCCCAGGACTGGCAAAAAAAAACAAACAAAAACAACAAACAAACAAACAAACAGAAATAGGAGAAACACTAGGACTCCTTGGCACTGGAAGAAACTTCCTCAACAAAGGCCCAGAAATCCAACAAATCAAAGAAAGGCTGGACAAGTGGGACTGTATCAAACTGCAGAGCTTCTTCAGGGCAAAGGATAATAGCTTCCAAGATAAATACAAAACCCACAGATTGGGAAAAGATCTTCACCAGCCATACAATGCACAAAGGCCTGATATCTAAAATATACACAGAATTCAAAAAGTTGAATAGCTCCAAAACAAACAATCAAAACCAAGAGCCCTCTCAACAAATGGGCTAAAGTCCTAAAAAGAGACTTCTCTGAACAGGAAATGAGAATGGGCAAGAGTCACATGAAAAAGTGCTGTTCTACATCACTGGCCATAAAAGAAATGCAAAACAAAACAACACTGAGATACCACCTCACCCCAGTAAGAATGTCTATTATCAGGAAATCTAATAATAACAAATGCTGGAGAGGATGTGGCCAAAAGGGAACTCTAGTACATTGTTGGTGGGAATGCAAACTATTCAACCCCTCTGGAAAGCAGAGTGGAGGTTCCTAAGAAGGCTAAACATAGAGCTTCCTTACAACCCAGCATCTCCACTTTTGGGCATATACCCAAAAGACTACAAGCAAGACCACATTAAAGCCACCAGCACAACTATGTTCATCACAGCACAACTTGTCATCGCTAAAACAGGGAACCAAGCTAGATGCCCCTCAGTAGATGAGATGATCAGGAAAATGTGGTACGTATACGCAATGGAATTCTATGCCTCCGTCAGAAGGAATGACACTCCCCCATTCGTAAGGAAATGGAAGCACTTGGAAAAAAGTCATCCTAAGTGAAGTGGCCCATACCCAAAGAAACATAAACCTCATGGTGTCCCTCATAAGGGATAGCTAGTACAGGAATAGGCTAGTCATGGTTGAAGACCAAAATACCCCAATAACTACACCCATATGACCACATAAGAAGATGACAAGTGAAATGAACTGCACGTTAAGGAAACAAGAGTTATACCATTTGTTGTAATTATCCTCAACATTACATATGAACTTGTACTACTTTTTTCTCTTTTTCCCCTACTGTTTGTTTGACTGTGTGGTTTGTCAAGTTTTGTTTTTCTTGTAGTCCCTTCCTGTAGCTGTACACTCACTGCCTCTGTACTACATCCAAGGACCCTTGATATTGTCCGATATGGGTAATAGAACTGGGGAAGGAAGTGGAAATACCAAAATCGAGAGAAAAAGAACAACAAAACAAGCCATTTAAAAAGCAACACTTAACATTAAATGTAGATAAATCCCCTACTAAATCTTTGTGTTTGAATCATTGTCTCATGTCCTACTTCTAAGAAATCCTATTTAAAGACATCCAACCTTGAGGAACTTTTATGTCATTTTCCTGAGGAAAATTATACTACTTGCTTTTGTCTCCCACACTAATTTATTGTTACCAAAAGATGGCCGGGGATATCATGGCTTCACCAAATAGGAAGTGTGTAAAGGAGAAGGTTTTTCAGTGCCAATCCTCTGCTTTTGGCTGTTCTTGTAGTCCACAGCTTTTGATAGTAGCTGAATGGAGGCTGTCGTGGTATCCGACAGTCACAAGCTAGATAATGTCAAATTTCTGGATTGTTGCTCATTTCTAGGTAAAGATGTTCTCAACTTCACACTGCTTCACCTCTTCCATTTGCTGTACTGCTTCTGCCTTTGCCAGAGTGGGTTCTGATGGGGAGGAGACATAAGAAGTTTCTAAATCAGGTTCAGTCTAAAGGTCCTTTCTTCTGGACTTTGCTATTGTTTAAACTGAATCTGTTATGACTATCTAATGAACTGCTTTGAGATTTTTCCTGAACCAATCTCTCCAGGATTGTCCTTCATCTGTGCATTCATGATTCCCATACCGCTTTTGCAGTTGGCACATCTCCAGCTTCCCTTGTGGAAGTGTTCTTGGCACTCAGAAGAAACTTCTTGGCTCAATTTAACTTCTCTCGAGACTACTTCTGTTTCCCATGTAGCTTATACCTTATCTTTATGACAGCTGACTTTGACCCAATATGAGATGAATCAGTTATTTCCCTAGTTGTTGTCTTCACAGGTGGCTTTGATCAGCCTTTTACCTATTATATAATCAGACATCACTGCAATGCCTCACTCTATCATATCACCCAAATCAGGGAGAATTTGTCAAACTTGTTTAGAAATAATCTTGCTCGAGTCTTGCCCATTTGATTTTAGACCAGAGTCAAATACACCTGCCTCACTTCCTCTGTAGCAAGGATCTCCAAAGAAATCTTTGTTTTGTGTTCCAATTAATGTATGTGCGTCTCTTAACCCTTTATGCAATTAGGAGACAAGTGAAAATCCAACATTAGTTAACAAAGCTGATTCATAGACAGCATTCATGCAATCCCTTTTGGGTGGCCTAGTATTTCATGGGAGAAAGTAGTTACTTGCTATGCTAGAATCCAGTAGCTGTGGTGTCAAGAGCAGATGGATAATGCTAGATAATGAATGGGAAGGAGGCCTTGGAGAAAGTGGAGCTCATAGAAATAAAGCCAAATAAATGAGAAATCAGTCAAGAAACCTGATGTTCAGTAGAAGAACAGTAGTGTCAAAAAGGTTGGACAGGTAGAAATTTATGGCAAAGGCTAATTCTAAGTCTGGGAAGAAATAATAGATCTTGGAGGAAGGAAATGTCAGCAGGCAGTGTGCAGGCTGCTTGAGGCACACACTAGCCAGTGGTTGTTAATATAAGCATGTTTCCATTGCTTCCAGGGTTATGTCATCTGGGTCTGCTTTTAGGAATTAAAGACATGTGTGTTGAGTACCTGGATATTTGCCAGGTGCTTGGAGAAGGAGGCTGAGTCCCTGCCCTCGTGGAGCTCAGTCTAAATGGAGGTCTGTCTTAGGGAGGAACACATGGCATTATTGCTGGTATTTATTCCCTATCCTCTTGGACTTTTTCTATTTGATCCTGTTATATATTTATCATCTCTAGTTTACAAGGAGCAGGAGTAGGAGCAGGAAGACATGATTACATGGTGGTGAATTCTTGCCCTTCTTTTTTTGGCCAGTCCTGGGCCTTGGACTCAGGGCCTGAGCACTGTCCCTGGCTTCTTCCCGCTCAAGGCTAGCACTCTGCCACTTGAGCCACAGCACCGCTTCTGGCCATTTTCTGTATATGTGGTGCTGGGGAATCGAACCTAGGGCCTCGTGTATCCGAGGCAGGCACTCTTGCCACTAGGCTATATCCCCAGCCCAATTCTTGCCCTTCTTAAGACTTACGTGACATTTGCACAGAAATCTGAAGAGACAAGAAGAGGTACTTCAGAGAGTACAAGGTGTTTTTAAACTTAACTGTGTTACAGTTAATCAGACAATAGTGAAGCTTATTTCTGAGAAATCTCAGGAATTAAAGAGAAGAAAATGTTTTCTCCTTTTAGCCTTAGATTTCATTCTGTTCTGTTTTGGTTTTTGCTTTATTTCTAGAACAGGCTATGGCAGAAGTTGTTACAATCTGAAAGTTATCAGTCATGGGTTTGTGTGTATGTGTGTGTGTGTGTGTGTGTGTGTGTGCAGTAAGACTTTGTTCATATTACTGCATTTCTCAAAGGTTATCTTGAATCACTATTCCTGAAAATATTTAAAACCATATATATAATGATTTGAATACTAGGATTTGATAAAGACATAGTTATCTATCTGTAAGTGTGCAGTTTTAATTATTAAGAAATAGAGGCTGGATTCATAGTCTTGGAAATAAAACTCACAGACATTTTAGATTGGATGAGATTTACAGATTGTATAAACTCATCATACAATTTTTACTTATAAAAATCTTATAATGAGGACTTGATCCTGTCTTGCTCAAATAGATTATATGGGATATTATTCTGAAAAGTAATTTATAATAGTAGAATCTAGAGATTTTATACATACCATAATTATTTGTGAAGGCACTCTTGTCATTAAATGTTATTTTAGTCATAAATCAATATCATATATAGAATAAAATAGTTTTTATGCTAGTTATTAAGCATGGTATTAGAAGTGAGTTTGAAATAGGCAACTGGTTCAAAAATCTTAGTTTCTCTTCTCCACCTTAAAATAATTTTAAAATTTGAATTAAAATTCATAATATTAAATAAAAAATGCATACTAAAATTAATAGCTAAGTGTAAGTCTAGCTATGGATTAGGACTCAAGGACACAGGATACACAAAGACATTTACATATAAAAAGATTATTGGATGAATGGATGAAGGGGTACAGTGACTTGAATTCCTCTTTGCTTGAGCTGAGATGTTTTCCATTTCAGGTTGCAAACCTTCACAAGGAATCTCTCTTAGATAACTACAAATCCTATAGGCTAAGGTCTCATCCATTATTGTGCTTATAATGGCTAAGGAGAAAGAAGATAAGCAGAGAGGGATGGGGTACTTTTCCTAGGAATTACCGTTCTAGACATTTGCATTATTTGCTCTAAGGGAAATGGAGCTTAATTCTTTGATAATATTGTATCTTTTTCAGTTAACTTTAAAACAACTTCTATGCCAAATGGTAATGTAGGAAGTTACCCCATTTTATTTCTTTGGTCTTATGGTTAGCCATGATTTTGACTTTATTCGAACATTCCATGTGTCCTAAAGCACAAGGATTTTCATTTGTATGATAATGCAAAGTCTTGTGTACTTCTATTCAAGATTTTAACAGCACTGGAAAATTTTAAATGCATGTCCCTATCATTCTGCAACCTCTTTCTTATTTTTTTTTTTAATACTATACTATTGTGACAGATAGTAGGAGTGTGCTAAGATAGGTTTTAATTTTAGGCCTTCTCAGTTCCCTAGTATGAATATGCCCCAAATAAGCATTTATACAATGTGACTCTTCATAAACTTCAATCTCATATACAAAGAGAGAAAATAAGAATATGCTTGAGAGGGAGTTGGAGCAATCTTTTAAGAGATTGTATTTTGAAATATTTCATATCTTCAAAATAATTTCTACTCCCAGTGGCATGTTTTAACAGCTAGTAGAATAGAAAAATATGACATGACACATCTGAATAGCACAATGTGTCTTCACAAGGTAACATCATCACTTGAAGCAGTTGCCATACTACCTTGTAATCTTTTTTAACAATGTACTGACTGTGAGATTTTTTTCTAAATACTGGTTTTGCTATTAAGAGACATGCCTAGAATACAAAGAATATGGGACATCTCTCAATTTTCTTGTTCACATACAGTCTATATCATTAAATTCTAAATGTGGTGAAGCAAAGCCTACATACATTGAGTACAAATTAGTATATTCTGCCTCTAATTTAGTTTGGGATGAACTTAGGGTTCAGTATATATTAACTAAGCATACTGAACAAAATGAACATACTATATTATTTTATATAATTCTTATTCATCAATAAAACCCCAAATCAATTATTAAGAATATTTTGGGGGGCTGGGGATATGGCCTAGTGGCAAGAGTGCTTGTCTCATATACATGAGGCCCTGGGTTCAATTCCCCAGCACCACATACATAGAAAATGGCCAGAAGTGGCGCTGTGGCTCAAGTGGTAGAGTGCTAGCCTTGAGCAAAAAGAAGCCAGGGACAGTGCTCAGGCCCTGAGTCCAAGGCCCAGGACTGGCCAAAAAAAAAAAAAAAAAAGAATATTTTGGATCAATTATATCATGCCCAATTAATTTGAGGACAGCTTTGTAAAAGTATTAGTAATAGTATAACAATGTGGTTGCCCACTCAGAATGTTAGTATATGTAACACAGAAGATGAAGAAACTTATGTTGCCTAGGACAGAATTCAGTGACACAGAACTAGGACTAAATGTTGAGGTACAATTTTCTAAGGTACAGAAAAATAAATGGGTAGATAATAAATGTAATAAATTTAAAAATGTAACAAATGGAATAAAGCAAATAAATATGATAAATAGTAAATAAATAAATACATTAAATAATATAATAGATAAACAAATAAAATAAAATAAACATAATAAATGTAATAAAGTAAGTAAATGGGAAGCTAGTTGAGAAAATGAGAAGGAATGGATTAATTAAAATGAAATGTTTTTTGGCAGGATCTTAGCCACAGGATAGACATTCAAAAGTCACATTGCAATGACTAACGTTTATGATAAACTATAGAACTTTTAATAAGAAAAAGAAATAATCTATTTTTTTTTTTTGGCTTTTTGTGCCAGTACTGAGGCTTGAACTCAGGGCCTGGGTATTGTCTCTGACCTTTTCTGCTGAAGGCTAGCCTCTTACTGCTGGAGCCACCGCTCCACTCCTTCCTTCCTTCCTTCCTTCCTTTCTTTCTTTCTTTCTTTTTTCTTTCTTTCTTTCTTTCTTTCTTTCTTTCTTTCTTTCTTTTCTTTCTTTCTCTTTTGGTAGTTAATTGGAGAAAAGAAAAGAGTCTCACAGACTTTCTGCTTGAGTTGGCTTCAAACCATGATCCTCAGGTCTCAGCCTCCTGAGTGGCTAGGATTTCATTGTTCTTGACCTAAGACCAAGAGATATGAGTCAGGCTTCTTTCAGGCAGAGAGTACAGTGTAAGGAAAGAGTAGTCTGAGTCAGAAATGGCTATCCCCATAACTTGTCTGAACTATAGAAAATGTAGGAGTGAGGATTACCATATGTTTGTTGGTTGTGGACTTTGGATAAATAATAAGATACTTAACTCCATTTGAATATTTTTGGACTCTACTTGAGCATTTGTTTATCTAATAGTGAGACTGAAGCTATACCATGCAACTGACATGCACTATTTTAAGTGGAGATGGATTCTCACCAGTATGTTTCTCAGTGTCCTCCTTTATTTACCACAGTGGCTATTTTAATATTTTTTTGCCCTCATCACACCCCAATCTTGCTGTACTCAATAGCTCATAACTTTTTGCTGTGATGGGAAACATCTGACAAGATGTGATACAACTTCCTATCTTCTAACTTTGAAGCTCCTCTTCCCTTTGCCTTTCTGACCCCTACCCTGCTCTTCCTTAATCTTAGTGATCCCATCAAATCATTCCCAGAAAGAAAGGATAAATCTGCCACCACTCTTTTTTATACCTCCTACTCACTCTTTGGGCAATTCTCTCTTCTCTTTTGAAGTTAACACTTTTGTAATTTCTTAATTTCAGAGTAAATCAGCTTTTTAAAAAATCTTTGTTCTTTAAACTTTATCTTTTGATTTCTTCATTTCTTAGTCTTCTTGCACAATATGTTCAGACCCCAGTTTGCTTATCTACAAGGACTTTAGTTGACAAGTCATTCTACATAATATGAGATAGTTTAAAATCTGTTATTTAGGGCTGGGGATATAGCCTAGTGGCAAGAGTGCCTGCCTCGGTATACCCGAGGCCCTAGGTTCGATTCCCCAGCACCACATATACAGAAAACGGCCAGAAGCGGCGCTGTGGCTCAAGTGGCAGAGTGCTAGCCTTGAGCAGGAAGAAGCCAGGGACAGTGCTTAGGCCCTGAGTCCAAGGCCCAGGACTGGCCAAAAAAAAAAAAATAAATAAAAAAAAAAATAAAATCTGTTATTTATATTTTGTTTTTCATTTGATCTATTACCACTGTATTTTGAATACTTACTTCTCCATTAGTAAAAAATGTATTATCTGATGTGAAGACAATGAAATGACATTTTATCACTATGTGTTTATTTCAGCAGAAAAAAATTTATCACTTAAATCTGACAATAATGTTACAACCCCCTGAATAAGAGGATCTAAATTCTCCAGTAAAGCTGCTTCTGACATTATTTTAGTTATTTATGAACCATGGCTATTTGTGAAGATGATTACATATATCAAAGGAAAATCCACTAAGATGTCACTGGCATTGTGTATGTGCTTATATCCAACATGGAAATTGTGCTGGCACTAGGGTGTTCGAGATGGTGTCACATCCAGGTATCAAGCTTAGTAATGAATGCTAAGGTTCCCAATTCCCTTCCATTTTGCTCTCCTATAGTCTTTCATCTTTAATTTTCTTTGTTGAGAAAAAGTCTTGCTATGGAGACCAAGCCAGTCTCAAACTCCCAATCTTCCTGCTTTAGTTTCCTGGGTGCTGTTATTACAGTTCTGCCCCATCATTCTGGCATATCATTTATTCTGAGCTTCTTTACCTTGTAGCTGTCTTCTAAAATAAAGGAGAAGCAACTATGATCAAGGTCTAGGTGTTACATAATATAACTTTTACATATTATCATTAAAGGGTAATAGAATGTCAGATCAGATTTATGGGGAGGACACACCTATGTTATTTCTTGGTGCAAAAGAGAGTACTCCTAAGGAGGAATGATTACATCCATCTTTGAAAATAATTTACTAATTTATTTAATAAATTAGTAAATAAAGAATGTCAGGACTTGTCACTGTACTTAGAGTTGTTGGGGAAAATTGGAGGAGATGATATGAGATTAAATGAAAATGATCTATTCCATTATAAGAGAAAACAGGACAATCTTTCCAAGGGAGTGTTGATAACAAAAGTCTCAAAAGCAAAATCCTCACGTGATAGAGGAAATCCTAGAAATAATAGGAATTTCTTGTTATCCATGGGAGAAACAATTCTCTTTTTATACTGATATAGTGTGGTGGCTTCTTTACTCTGGTATATGTTGTAAAACAGAACTGATGGGGTTTGCTTTAGACCATGTGTTAGTTATGACATAAATAATGGTTATAAGACTTTGGTCTTGTAGCTGAGGATGTGATGTTGCCATTTAATTAGCTGATATACAGTTTATTAATGGTGGAGAAGATGTGACTGAAAATAAAAATCAGCATTTGATATTTTATTTGTGAGGCCTATGAATATCCAAGTGCATATAGTTCGTAGGAAACATGTGACAGAAAGTATAAACACTAGATCTAAAAATTTAGCATTCATATTATCTTATTTTTTTTTAAGCAGTAGGATTTTACCTTGAAAATTATTGGGAAGGGAAAAAGAGGCTCGGGAACAGTGTTCTAGAATATCCCAATATGTAGCCATAAGGAAAAACAAAAGAGGTTTTTTTTATTGTCAAAGTAATGTACAGTGGGTTACAGTTATATACGTAAAGCAGTGAATATACATAAAGCAGTGAGTACATTTCTTATCAAACGTTTTACTTCCTTCTTCATTTTTCTCTCACCTTCCCCCATGCCCAGTTCCCTCTCCATCCTCCCCTGAGAGGTACAGTTGGCTTACAGAATACTGTCTTGGAAGTGTTGCTGTTAACAGAGAGGTTTTTTTGTTGGTGTTTTTGTTTTTGTTTTTTACAAGGTTGACCTGAGAATCAACAAGACGATAGTGCTGACTGGGACAACAGTGTCCTGAAAACAGTGTTGAAAGCTTTGCAGAAAGCAGAGTTTTCATTGGTGACAAATGGCACTGAGAAGCTAAGTAAGATGAGGACAGAGAACTGCTGTTGGTCTGTGTGTAACACTTTGATAAACAGAGTTGCTTCAGTGGAGAAGTATATCAGTGGGAAGAAGTGATAATACCATAGTAAAAAATAATTTTCCTTTGGAAATGAGATTTGTGAGTGATTTACACAGATGGGAGCAAATGTCTAGCTAGAACCTAGGGACTGTGGCAGGAATAGGTGCTTTTATCTACTTTTAAGTGGATAGAGTATGAATTGTAGACATTGATGTTATAGTTATATGAATTGGAAAGTTTTTGTTTTGTTTTTTCAAATTTTTATTATCAAACTGATGTACAGAAAGGTTACAGTTTCATACATTAGGCATTGGATACATTTCTTGTACTGTTTGTTACCTCGTCCCTCATTCCCCCCTCCTTCCTTCCCCTTAACCTTTCCCCCCATGAGGTGTTCAGTTCACCTACACCAAACAGTTTGGCAAGTATTGCTTTTGTAGTTGTTTGTCTTTTTTTTACGCTGTGTCTCCCGATTTTGGTATTCCTTTTCAATTTCCTATTTCTAATATCAGTATAGACGGTTTCCAATATACTCAGATAAGGTTACAGAGATAGTGTAGATACAACCACAGGAAGGTGATACAGGAACATCATCAATAGTAGAAGCTATACATACACATGGGATGTTGAAAGTAGTTACAACTGTGATATAACAATCATTTCCATAACATGGAGTTCATTTCACTTAGCATAATCTTATGTGATCATAAGGGTATAGCTATTGGGCTCTTCTGATCCTCTACTGTGACTTGCCTAAACCTGTGCTAATTATTCCCAATAAGGGAGACCATAGAGTCCATGTCCCTTTGGGTCTGGCTCACTTCACTTAGTATAATTTTTTCCAAGTCCTTCCATTTCCTTACAAATGGGACAAGGTCATTCTTTCTGACAGAGGCACAAAATTCCATTGTGTATATGTACCACATTTTCCTGATCCATTCGTCTACTGAGGGGCATCTGGGTTGGTTCCAGATTCTACCTATGACAAATTGTGCTGCGATGAACATTGTTGTGCTGGTGGCTTTACTGTGAGTTTTGTTTGTGGTCTTTGGATAGATACCCAAAAGTGGGGTTGCTGGGTCATAGGGGAGTTCTATATTTAGCCTTCTGAGGAATCTCCATACTGCTTGCCAGAGTGGCTGAACCAGTTTACTTTCCCACCAACAATGACGTAGAGTTCCCTTTTGGCCACATCTCCTCCAACAATTGTTATCGTTAGTTTTCTTGATATATGACATTCGGTGAGATGGAATCTCAATGTTGTTTTGATTTGCATTTCTTTTATGGCCAGTGATGTAGAGCACTTTTTCATATGTCTCTTGGCCATTCTCATTTCCTCATCAGAGAAGTCTCTTTGTAAGTCTTTAGCCCACTTGATGAGGGGGCTATTGTTTCTTTGTGATTTTGTCTTGGAGGAATGTAATGTTTTTAGTTCTGCATATATTTTAGATATGAGGCCTTTGTCCTTTGAATGGCCAGTAAAGATCTTCTCCCAGTCTGTGGGCTTTCTGTTTATCTTGCGAGCTATGTCCTTTGCCGTGCAGAAGCTCTACAGTTTGGTGCAGTCCCATTTGTCCAACCTTTCTTTGATTTGTAGCCTTTCTGGGTCTTTGTTAAGGAAGTTCTGTCTTGTGCCAAGGAGCCCAAGTGTTTCTCCTCCTCCTTCCTTTAGTGTTTTCAGGGTGTCTGTTTTGATTTCAAGGTCTTTAATCCATTTGGAATTGATTTTGGTACAGGGTAATATATAAGGATCTAGTTTTAGTTTGTTGAACCAGTGATGAACCAGTTGAACCAGTATTGCCAGTACCATTTGTTAAAGAGGCTATCTTTCCTCCAAACTATTGTTTTAGCTCCTTTATCAAAGATTAAGTAGGCATAGTTCTGTGGGTTCATTTCTGGGTCTTCAATTCTGTTCCATTGGTCTTCAGGCTGTTCCGGTGCCAATACCAAGCTGTTTTTATTACTATAGCTTTATAATACCGCTTGAAGTTGGGTATTGTAATTCCTCCAGCACTGTTCTTTCTGCTTAGAAGTGTTTTTGCTATTCTAGATCTTTTATTGTTCCATATGAATTTCTGTATTGCTTCCTCTATTTCATTAAAAAATGGTGTTGCGATATTAATGGGTATGGCATTGAATTTGTAGATAGCCTTTGGCAATATTGCCATTTTGATTATATTAATCCTCCCAATCCAGGAGCATGGATGATTTCCTAGAAAAAATTGATACCCCCAAACTCAACTATGAAGACTGGTAGAGAACGTTCTCTTTCAATTTCATTGAAAAGTTTGAGAAATATTGGTGTGAGTTCTGTTTTGAAGGCCTTGTAGAATTCTGCAGTGAGTCCGTCTGGACCTGGGCTTTTCTTGGATGGGAGATCATTTATTGCCGTTTCTATTTCAATACTGAATATGGGTCGGTTTAGAAGGCTTAAATCTTCATGGTTGAGTTTGGGGATATGAATTTTTTCTGGGAAATCATCCATTTCTTCCAAGTTCTCCAATTTGTTGGCATAAAGGTTTGCAAAATAGTCCCTTATTATTTTCTGAATTTTGGTTATTTCTGTGGTGATGTTACCTGTTTCATCTCTTATCTTGTTTATTTGAGTGTGCTGCCTTTGTTTTTTGGTCAGGTTTGTCAGGGGTCTGTCTATCTTGTTGATTTTTTCAAAGAACCAACTCTGTTTTGTTGATTCTTTTGATGTTTTTTTTCATCTCTAATTGATTTAATTTTAATTATTTGCTTCCGTCTATTGACTTGGGGTTTGGCTTGTTGTTCTCTTTCAAGTAAATTAAGGTGCTTCCTTAAATGATAGAGTTGCTGTTTCTTCAGTTTGTTGGTGTATGCATTCAGAGATATAAATTTTCCTCTGAGTATTGCCTTTGCTGTGTCCCAAAGGAGCTGGTACTTTGTGTCCTCATCTTGGTTGAATTCTATAAACATTTGAATTTCCATTTTCATTTCTTCAATGACCTCTGATGGTTCAGCAGTGTGATGTTTAGTCTCCATGAATTGTAGGATTTTCTGTGGTGGCTGTTTGAGTTGAGCTCTAATTTTATTCCATTGTGGTTGAGAGAATGCAGGGAATGGTTTTGATACTTCTGAATTTGTACAGATTTTCTTTGTGCCCTAAGATGTGATCTATTTTGGGGAATGTTCCATGTGCTGCTGAGAATAATGTGTATTCTGTTGTTGCTGGGTGGAATATTCTGTAGATGTCAGTTAGGTCTAGTTGGTGTATGCAATTGTTTAGTTCTGTGGTTTCTTTGTTCAGTTTTTGGTGTGTTGATCTGTCCATAGGTGACAGTGGTGTGTTGAATTCCCCAACTATCAATGTGTTTGGGTCTATGAGTGTTTTTAGAGTCAGTAGAGTTTGTTTGATGAAGTTGGGTGCCCCTGCATTTGGTGTGTAGATATTTAGTATGGTTATATCTTCCTGTAGGAGAGATCCCTTTATTAGTATGTAGTAACCTTCTTTGTCTCTTCTTACCTTTTTAAATTTGAACTCAATTTTGTCTGATACTAGGATTGCAACTGTGGCCTGTTAATGGGGGCCATTTGCTTGATAGATTTGTTTCCAGCCTTTCACTTTTAGAAGATGTTTACTTTTGCTGGATAGATGTGTCTCTTGGAGGCAGCAGAAAGATGGATCTTGATTTTTGATCCAACTTATGAGCCTATGTCGTTTGACTGGATAATTAAGTCCATTAATGTTGAGATTTAGGATTGAGAGATTATCGTTTGTTCCTTTCATTATCACTATCTTGTTAAAACCTGTATCTTCCCATTTCTTGATCTGATGTTTACTATTTAGTTCATTTCTCTGTCTGTATTGGGATCTTGATTATTTTCCCTGTATAGTACATCTTTGAGGATTTTCTGTAAAGCTGGTTTGGTGGAGATATATTGATTTAGTTTTTCTTTACTGTGGAAGACTTTTATTTGACCTTCGGCTATGAATGAGAGTTTGGCTGGGTACAGAATTCTTGGTTGGTAGTTATTTTTATTTAGCATTTGGTATACCTCACTCCTTGCTTTCATGGTCTCTGCTGAGAAGTCTGGGGTAATTCTGATTGCTTTCCCTTTATATGCGATTGTTTTCTTCTGCCTAACAGCTTTAAGGATTCTTCCTTGGATTCTACTGATCCTGTTTTGATCACAATGTGTTGTGGAATGTCCTATTCTGGTCTGGTCGGTTTGGGGTTCTAAATGCTTCTTGTATCTGTATAGGCCTATCCTTCTGGATATTTGGGAAGTTCTCAGCTAATATTTGTTAAATAAGTTGCCTATCCCGTTAACTTCTTTCTCCAAGTTTTCCTCAATATCTATTATCCTTTAATTGGGCTTCCTGATCGTGTCTTGAATCTCCTGTAGCGATCTGTTTTGTTGATTGGAGTGGATTTGTATTGATTTTTTATCTTTCTCCATAGATTCTAGGGAATCTTCAGCTCCTGAGATTCGATCCTCTGCTTCAGTTAGTCGGGACTGTAGGCTAGCTACTTGATTTTGAATCTCTTTTCCTTCTGACTGGTCATTCCTGATGATTTCCATGTCATCTCTTAGGTCTTGCATGGACTTCTTTACTTCATTAATTTGGTTTTGAGTGTTGTCTCTCAAATCTTTAAGCTGTTTAGCTATCTCTACATTTGACTGTTGAATTTCATTTATCTTTCTATTTATAGAGGCCATGAAATCATCTATTACTTTATGGAAGGATTGCTGTATTGATTCAAACTTTTCATTTGACATGTTATCAGTAGACTTTGTAGAGTATTTTGAGGGTTCTCTTCTATGTCTTTGATTGACTGCTCTGTTTCCTGCTTGTTTTGAGTGGGAGAAAAGACTCCATTTTTTGCCACCTTTTTGTGTTTCTTCTGCCCATTTGGATTGGGAATGCCAATCTATAATCACCTTTGAGCACCGTTTAAGACCCAAAGCAGCCCTTACCAATCACTATTGTGTAAATCTTATAAATTCACAATTATATACAGATACCTTGTATACCTGTCTATAAAATTAGGTTTTGTGTTCCTAAAGAATACAATGTCAATATAACAACTGATTCTTGGCCCTGTATTCAGTAGTTACTTATTTACTGTTACAACCCTATAAGCAATTCTTGTTCTTATATTAAGTTCTTTTAGGACTGGCTTTCTCTATGAACCCCTTTGATTCACTCGGATTAAGCAGGGATACCCTCTATCCAATAACCAGGAGTCAATGAAACCTGGAGGTCCTGGCATTAAGTCAGGACGGAATGTTAGAGGTAGTAAAGAGAATAGAGTAAAATGTATGGGGGGGGGGGTGATGATTTTATTTTCAGTGACTTGGAAATGTGGAGAAGAGTAGAATCAATAGAAAGAACAAGGTTAAAATGATAGACAATGGAGAGTTAGCAGAAAAGAGTGGAGGTGTTATTTATAGAAAAGTAATTTTTAAAGAAAGAGGACACAAAGAGAGAAATAACGAAAAAATACTGGAAGACAGATGCACAAAACAGAGAAAAATTTTAAAAAATTAATAAAATAAAAAATAAAAAGGAAAAAAACCAGAAAAACAAACAACCAAAAAAAAAAAAAAACTTGATAAAACAAACAGGTAAAAATGGAAAACAAAAAAACCAACGACGTTTTGGAAGTGAAAAAATTTAAAAAAAATTTTAAAAAAGTTTAATAAATGTTTGAAAAGAAAAAAAAATGGAGTCCTTCTTGTTTGGGTGGTCTTTCCGTAGTCTTTGGTTTCCTTATGATGGTCTGCAGTCTATTTTCCTGATTGGCTGGGTTTGACTTGCTTTCAGTTTGCAGGGGGTGGATATGTTCTGACCCTTCTCCCCTGTTGGTGCAATCCTGGGTCTCTGTGGTTCGCACAGCTTGCAGGTAGCCCTTGGGTGTCCTCTGTAGATGGGGACATGAGCAGTCTCTGGAACCGTGGCTCTTCTCTGCTGTGGGGCCATGGCCTTTAACGCCTGGCTTTGAATAGGCTGTGGATTCAGCAGGGCGGGGCACCTCTGGCCTGGTTTACCCGGCTGAAAGTTGCTTGCCTGGAGGAGGTTCCTCCCTCCTGGGCAGGGCAGCCACCTGGCGGAGCTGGCTATGGAATTCAGCTCCATTTCGGGCTGGGACTTAGGTTTTCTCTGTGACGGGACCGTTTATCTGTTTCAGGAACTGTTTGTTCCCCCATCTGGTGTTTCCATGCCTGCTTGTAGCTGCTCGCCACTTTTGCTTTAAATTTAGAAATTCCGGTGGGCAGGGCGGGTCACCTCTGGCTAAGCCTGGGCAGGGGGAGTTCTCCTGGGCGGAGCTGGCTCTCACTGGTTGGTCCCTCTTGCCCTTTTCAAAGATGGCTCCTTTGTCCTCACTTTCCCCAGGCCTGCTTTAGTTCCAGTCTGGTCTGACCCTATGCCAATGTCAAAGATGGCACTTTGCTCTGGCTGTGGGGGAAAGGCTACCTTCCAGAATCTGCTCTGTGGTTGTGAGTGAGAATATCTTTCGTGGGGTACTCACACTTTCTCTTCTATTTCAGCCCGTCCGTGCTCAGCCACCATCTGGAGGATTTCTCCCTGGTCTATGCTGTGTGCATTAGCCACGTGGAGTGCATGTCACTGTGCTGGGTGCTGGCGTGGTGGTGGGATGCTGCCTGGAGCTCAAATCTGTGTTTTCAGACGAGCAAAGTCGATTTTTCTTTCCTGGCCAGAATCCCTGTACTGCTAGAACTTACTGTGGCTGTCTTTCTAGGAGTAAAAGTTTCTATGGGGTGAGAAAACTGCGATGTCCGAGGGAGCTCAGCTAGGGCTCTGCTGCTCCTCCGCCGTCTTCCCGGAAGTGTTTTTGAATTGGAAAGTTTAATGGTGGAAGATATAGAACTTCTCTTTGAAATACTATAAATTTTAAGCAAAATGAAAGGCAAAGTGATCAGGTAAGCATGAAGTAGAAGAGTACAGTGTTTTGTTGTCGGGGTCTCTAGCCTCCCGCGCTCTCCTGACCTATGGGAGAGATGGGGAAACACGCCCCCACCGGGCTAGCTAAGAAGAGGAAAGGGTTGACGGACTGCCCGCACCCAGACCTCCCTCACCAGAGGTCATCAGACAGTCCGGGAGCTAAGTCAGTGCAAAGTCTCGTTTATTGAAGTAGATCCTTTTATTAAATAAGGCACAGGAGCCAATCAGGTCAAAGATTGGCAGGAAGGAGAAGGGGTGTATGTGCACCTGTCTAGGGACTGTAAGGAGGCCTGATCTGTCCATCAAGGGTGGAGGGCCGTGGGACCAATCCTAAGAGGTGGCCTTATTTTATGTCACAGCCCAGAGGACTGCCTCCGGGTTCACCGTCAGGTGCCATCTTGGCTACACGTGGTCACAAGGCTGGGAGGCGGGGCCAGCTAGAACCACCTTTCCGGGTTCCGGTGTAATAGCCACGTGGCCCCAGGGCTGGGAAACAGGCGGGGCCAGCTAATTGCCTCTTTCAGATGTAACATGCCCCGGCATGTCCCACATTTTTATTTTTTTTTATTTTTTATTTATTTATTTATTTTTTGGCCAGTCCTGGGCCTTGGACTCAGGGCCTGAGCACTGTCCCTGGCTTCTTCCCGCTCAAGGCTAGCACTCTGCCACTTGAGCCACAGCGCCGCTTCTGGCCGTTTTCTGTATATGTGGTGCCGGGGAATCGAACCTAGGGCCTCGTGTATCCGAGGCAGGCACTCTTGCCACTAGGCTATATCCCCAGCCCTATTTTTTTTTTTAAGGATGAAATGGCAATACTACTCAGGAGGAGTGCAATGTAAATTGGTTATAATAATGCATCATTGTCAGCTAGGATTAACAAATATTTTGAGATTTGTAGTGATAATTTCAACTAGATAACTAGTTGAAATCTTTTTTCTTCAAGTTTACCTGGTTACAGAAGTAGCTTTGGTCTCATGTCACAGTTGGGTTGTTTTTCCAGGAGAGATAAAATGAAGGTGGGATATTGGACTTGAAACACTAAGTTTTTAAATAAAAAGAATAATTGAAATAGAGAACCATGGAGTCAAAGTTAGGCTAAACAAGAGGTAGACTTGAGAAGACATGGAAGAGAAAAGAAGCAGTGTTAGTGGGTTGAAAATTCTAGTAGGCAAAAATGTGAGCTTGACAAAATTTATATCTTCTTTCACATCCCTGGGGATGTGGCAGCAGAAAACTAACAAATTCACTTAAGTCTTGAGGAAGGAATTGGAGAGCTGGTCAAGAGCCTTTATGGACAGGATTAAATATCATGCCAACCAGACAAGTGAGAATTGAAGGTAGGATTTAACTTGCTTTTTAAGTCTAGGAAGCAATGCAGAATTTCTCCTGTATCTAAACAAATGCAGGTGTCTGAATACACACATTTGTATTTTTCTTAGATTTTAAGAGCTGACATTTTAAAAGAGATGCAAGCAGTATCTCACTTTATAAATTATAACAAACAGGAATGGTTTAAACTGAAAAAAATCAAGGCTTTAACTTGAGTGCAAGCTGATATAAAACATTAAGATATCTAAAAAGAGAATATCTCAATTTGATTTAAGCTGGTTAGTCGTGGGAGCTTTTAAGAAGTCATGAGGACATATTTGGCAGTTCTCATCCAAGCACTACTCAAGAGAAAAGGATATTTAACCAATAGTCTTTGAGTATACTGATGCTTTTTGGCAAGCCTATCCCCTATTTCAAGATGAACTCATCAGCTAGCTGTCTGAACCTCATGCCATTAAACATTGGATTCATTTAGTTTCTTTGTTTTGGTTCCATATTTATTAAACAAACTTCTGATGATCATTTATTCTGATGTGTGTGCCTACAAGGATGAAATGTGTTGCTCATATGGGTTTCAAGTGTTTTCATCCTTGTAACTATTATTTTACATTATAAATAAAGTCACATACTGGTATTATTTCTCTAACTCAGGAGCTTGGATTATGTACATCTCTCTTCATGAGAAGTAGATTTGCTTTTGGAATGATGACAAAGTCAGGTTATTAAGCATAAAAAGCTGCAGGCCAATTTTAGACCACAGTAAACCTACCAAGGTAAAGAACACTTACTCTGTGAGGCATTTTGTGAAGCAGCCAGCCTTTCCTCTGGCAAAGTCTCCAGCAATTACCATGCACCTTGTGTACATTTGGAACTCTATCTCCATTTTTTCTGTCCTGTATCTATAGGGTTGCATTTTTTGTATACTCTGAGATAACAGGGAGACTAGCCTCTTCAGAAGTAAGCTTCCTCAAAGTTGCTTTAGATTTTTCCTTATTAGAAGGCTTTATGAGTGATTGAAGTCTGTCTTTTGTCTATGCAAAAGTTTTACCTTCATTTTTTTGTTCCTATTTATGTCCAATATTCCAAGTGTCTTCGTGAGAGAAAGATGAGCCCTACATACAAGTTATCCTAATAGCACTAGTTTTTCTTTGTTTGCATGCTGATATCCAAGCTTTAGTTAAGGACTTCGTGTTCTCTTTTTGGTTGGCACTCTACTACTTGAGCACCACTTGCTGTATTTTTGCTGGTTAATTGGAGTTGGAGTTGCTCAGACTTTTCTGCCATGGCTGGGTTCTACTCAAATGTCACAGATCTCATCTTTTTGAAAAGCTAGGATGACAGGCTTAAGCCTCCAGTACTTGGCTAAATACCTACTTTTGTACAGAGTACAAAGATCTTTTGTGACAATTTGGTTATACAGAAGCATATCTGGTGTTGATGGACACAGAAAACCAGACCTAATGATCTAGTGATCTTAGCACTAGGTAGAAGACCATCTTACTGTTAATGAAAATACAGTAGGGGGTCACTGTTACTCCAAAGGAATCTTTCATGTCTGTCTCTATATTAAGGGGAAGATAAAATCTATCATTTGAAGTAGGATACTTTGACAATGAACATTCACAGTATCAGTATGTCAGATCACAAATGTAAGTGGCACCTTTCTGAGTAAGCATACATCTGTTATAAGCTGTGCTTATATAGGGCTATTAGTTCACAGGCATCATCTGCTATGATTTGTTAAGTGCTTTATTTTGACAATTCAGCACATGTGCGGTGCTCTTGGAAAACCAATTTTAAATGATTATATGAGATAAATGAGTTAAATGATATATGAGAATAAAAGATGTTATAATCTTTATACCTGGAAGATCCCTAAGTGTGAGAAAATAAATCTCAAGGGAGATTATTCTAAATAATGGAAATATGGTTTTTCTGTGATAAAAATTTCCTATTGATTGCAAATAACATACAACATGGCTTATATTTTACATAGCAACTGTAAAAGAGGTGCTATGCAATATATGAGTCTTTGGCAGAGAGGATTTTTTCCAGTTACTGTATTTATTTTCTCCTCATGGTAAAAGGACATAGTAGCAAACATTCCAAAATAACATACCTGAAGCATATTCCACATTATTTCTCATTGCTTTATTTCTATTTTAATTGAATTTAGTCACATGAACCATAGTCAGTTATTCTCATAACTATTTTGAACTATTTTACTGATGTTAACATTGTACTAAATAACCCTTAGAGTTTATTGTTAAGATGAAGTCCTCCCAATCTATTTATAAAAATGCAATTCAGCTGGGAGTTGGTGGCTCATGCTTGTAATCCTAGCTACTCAGAAGGCTGAGATCTGAAGATTGTGGTTTGTACCCAGCCTGGGAAGGAATGTCCATGAGACTCCTAGCTCCAGTGAATCACCAAAATGCCAGAAGTGGAGTTGTGGTTAAGGGGTAGAGTAAAAACACTTAGGGACAGTGCCAGGCCCTATGCTCAAACCCTAGCACTAGCATGAGCATGTGTGTGCACACACATGGAATTAATGAGAAACACAAAATAAAAAAATTTAGATCCATTAGGTAGTTTGTAAAGACCATTTGCTGTTGTATATGGAAAAGAAAGGCATTTACAAATCTACATGTCCTTTTACTAATCTTTTGTAGTCAATTTAAATTTCTGTATAAGAAAATGTTCATGTTTGTGTGCCCTAGTAATTGTATAGTAGGTTTCTTAGGTATGAATTCTGACTTTAAAGTTTTATCAAAATAATATATCTATTTTGTTTTAAACTCAACAATAGACTACTTCATTTAAGCAATCCTTAGTTATAAATTTTGCTTTGTAAATATTGTGATGAGCTAGATATTGAATGACATTTCCTTTATTATATAACTTGTTTTCTTTGAAATAGTAATTGTCTTATTTGTTTTAATTTTCCTTTACTAACTCTTTTGTAAACACTGATAGAAGTACACATTTCTGTCATTGCAGATAAGTGCATTCATTAATTTGCAAGACACTATCTTTATTTTTCTGGTCAAGAAGCAAATCTACTCTCTTTTGGAGGGAGACAGATACTATCTCTATCTTCTAAGGCTATTTGCTATGTAAACGTCTTTGAAAGAGAATTTGAAAAGAAGCTGGCATGAGGCATGGAGAAATGTCTCTAAGCAATCAAAGCACTTTAAATACTTGTATGAAAATGTCATAATAAAGCCAGTATTTTGTACAGTTGATAAATATTTCATATATACATATATGATATTGTATATCTGTCCATTCAGGTAATTACCACATTAATTCGACTGTAAACTTTCTAGTGTATTTTAGTAACTTTCAAAATTAAGCACTATTACAGAATTGCCTGTCTATTCACACACACACACACATATATTATGCATATACATGAATACATACATACTTAGCGATAAACATGTTAAACAACATCTTTGTGTTGCTGAGTCACTCTACCCAAGAAAAGTATATGCCTTTCCATGTATTTAAGTTTATTTTTTTGTCTTTCAAGAGAAGTATACATTTTTCTCACTTTGTTTTACATAGTCTCTTCAGACCTACATATTTTATCTTTTGACTATGTTAACTTTTCTACTTTCATGCAATACAACTGATTATTTATTGCATTTACCCATACTATTGGCATCCATATATTATGTTTTCTATGCTAAATTCTTTGTGTAAGCTAGTTTAGTCATTAATTATCCAGTTTTTCCACACCGAGAATATCTTCTTTACCATTTATTATTGCTCTACTGGCTCTACTATTTTCCCCAAGGACTGTTGCTCATTACAAAATCTGGGGGCTATCAACTCACTAGAATTTGGTGCATTTGCCTTTTCAGTGTTTTTCACAGTCACTTTGAAATTTATATTTTACATAATTTTGTCTTTGAGGTATGTGAAAGGCATAGTTTTTGTACTTTTGTTCATCCTTTTTGTTTGGTACACTTTAGAAGAAAGTGAGAAGGTAACAAAGATGTAGGAATGTGAATCTGTCAATTTTACCTCTATAAAGTAGGCAAGAAAAAGAGAAATCCTTTGGAGAACAGAACGTTAGAATAATTCATGATGATGCTTACTTAATAATTGAAAGCATTGGAATTTGTGTTTAACCTTCTCTAGAGAGTTTGATCTAAGCTCTTACAGTGTGTTTATTGTGGCAAAGGTAACATCTACCTATGCATTTGAGATGATTCCAACCATATGCCAAATTCACCTAACATTTCTCCATATTCTTTGTTAACCAAGAACCTTATTGTAAGAAAGGAGTATTTCTATTTGGATGAAGTGACAAATGGGAGAGTTTCTCGTGCATAAAAACAGAATATTGGCAATTTTGTAAAATTATGAGGCATTTTATGTACCAAAGTAATTCCTCATAACCCACTTGCAAGGTTGTACAAATTTTATTTGGATTGGAGAGTAATAGTCTCTCTCATTTGACATTGTGCATTGTTTTCTGCTGTGTCACTAGATCTGTGCTTTTCTTACCATTTCTATTATTTCTTCAGATGTCTGCTCGCATAAACTCTGCATCCATCAGTATGTGTGGTGTAATGCTAAGATGCTTCACAGGCATGCTCACATTGTGTTTCACAGTGTATTGTTTGGGGATTAAAATGGAAGAACTCCAGATGACTATAATAATTTGTCTTGGGTGATTTCTCACTTGTTGAATAGATGTTAGTGATACATAACAATGAAAGCCAAATTTTTAAAGAGTTTGGAACCATCTCAACCAAACAGGACGCTGCCACAGCTCGTTTAACATCCCAAAGAAAAAAATGAGATGTGATCAGACTATGTTTAGTCTTGCCTCTTAGTTCTTTCATTTGCCTGACATGCCGTTAGATTTTAAGATCATGTATATTTCCAATTCATCCTAGTAAGGTAACACATAAAAAACAAACGTTACATAATAAGTTGTTGAAAGGAAATATTTTGGTGTGTAACCTCTTAATTTTATTTTTAGTCAATGGCTTAAGAGAAAAAAACATTAAAATAATTGTTTAGGATAACTTTCAGAACTGCACATATACTTCAAATGGCAATCAATATTTTTTGTGATTTATTTTTTCTTTAGTGAGGTGTATTGAAAGTTTAGCTTCAACAAAAAAGGTTATAGAAACAAGTGGTATATCACTGTTGTAGTTATTTTCAACATGCCACGTGAAACCGTGCCTTTTTTTTCCATATTCCCTTCCCGTGGTTTTACCCCGACATCACTGTAACTGATTTTAGTACCCTGGATATTGTAAGTACGTGTCTTGGAACTAGGGAAGGGAAAGGGAATAAAAAAAATTGAGAGACAAAGGATAAAAAGACAAACCATTGCAACAGCGATACTTACAAAACTATATGGCATAAACCAACTGTACAACTCATGAGGGAGAGAGAGAAATGGGGAGGGAGAAGGAAGGGGGGAAATGAGGGAGGAAGTAACAAGTTGGATAAGAAATGTACTCACTGCCTTACATATGAAACTGTAACCCCTCTGTACTTCACTTTGACAATAAAGAAAAAATTAAAGAAAGGTATAAACACTACCATAAGTAAAAAAACCTTAATATATTTTTCCAGGAAGGGACCTAATTGTATTTTTATAGATGTTGTAATATATACTTGATTATTTCCTGGCTCTCTAATCTATTACCTTTGTCTTTATTTTTGCAAGTGATTTTTGAAAGGAAAAATAATCGGAGGCAGGGATGTTCTCAGTAGAGGCCTCACAAAACCCAGTGCTCCAGAATAGAGGATCTTGACACCTGTGACTGGAGTCTGCTGCCTCTTAACAAACAACATATTTACAGAGTTCCTCCTGTAAGCTCTGGGCCACGGAAGCAAGCTGAAGCCAGGCTTCTTGTTCCTAGCTTATAGTCTTGGCCAGGCTGAACCATAGTATTCTTTTTCAATTAACTGATGTACTTGAACTTAAAAATGAATTATATGATTATATACAATGTAAATAATATATAATATGTTATATATAACATATAAAATAAATACCACACATAATATCATATTTACTATAATAAGTATATTTATGAAATGGCTAAATCAAACTAGTTACCATGAGTACTAACTCATGTACTTATAACATAGTACTTTCCACTGGAAAACAATGAAAAACATAAGTGTCAAATTCTATAAATCTGCTTTAGAAGCAAAGTACTTGAACCAGAATTCAACAGGATGTGTGTTTGTGTGTGTGTGTGTTATATGTGTGTATATGTATATATTTATGTATGTATAATACTTGACAGAAATTCTGAAGCTTTGAGTTTGGTTTAAGAAGCCGTTACTCACCAAGCTTCAGTATTCCTGAAAAAAATTACTCTTTGAAGAGTAATTTTGAAGGTAATTATATTTGCATCATTCTGCATCATTCTGTGGTTGAGAATTCCATTGTTCTTGGTATAAACTCTTAATTGTTGAAGCAAATAACTCTTTGGTATTCAGCAATCAGGAGGCAGAGGTGAAGAGGATTGTGAATTCAAGACCAGTCAGGACTACAGACTGAGACGTTTTTGCCTTGCCTTTTGAGGTTCTGACCAATTTTGTACATGCATCACTCTGCTGTCATCCCTTTTCCAAAAATCTACTCTTCTTCAGTCAGCTAAACTGGACCTGTGTTGCCTCTTAATTATCTTGTTTAATTAGTGCCAAGACACTTTGGGGGAAAGTTGCAAATGTAACTAACAGTAATATTTGCAAGATTTCCTTTATGACTTGATTTGATTTCGTAACTTCTCTCATGTGGGAATGGAAATCTCACTTATGAAACATTTCCCTATCCAGTAAATTTTCAAGGCTTCCAGGAATATTCATGGGCAATTAAAGCTGAGAACACTGTTACAGGTTTTCCTCGAACTCCAGTAGTTTTCAGAGTATTTTCATGGAATAACATGTCACAGTACATGTTCTTTCTTTTTAAAATCACTCAAACAAAGTCAATGAATTCTGAAAGAACCAGTCCCATATTCTTTTCTATACCTATATCATTTAAATAATTTTTCCACTTTTTCCACTGTATGTACTGAACACAATGACTATATTTGCTCACTCTTCCTCACTCCATTACTGTTCCACTTATTGCCTTTCCCATAAAAAACAACAAAACAGTACAAAGATAAAAACAACCAAAAAACAAGTTTCCAATTCCTGGAATTTGTTTTGATACTTTAGATATTCAGAGGAGTTATGCCTTTGGGGTTACTCATCTACCTGTGTCCTCCTTTAGTCAGTTTGTTTGTGTGTAAATGCATACAACCCTGTATAAGTTATTATGTGCAGTTCTACTTTAGGTCTAGTTTCCACATATGAGATGCCACACCTAATCATTTTTATAAATTTGTAAGTTTATTTACCTTGCCAAACTAATCTTTCAGATTTAATCTACCTTAATTCTTTTCAACATTTGCTCTTATGGGACCTCTTATGACCCATATGAAATGTGCTCTTCCACTTACCGCTTCAACCACAGTGATGTTGATAAATTCTTATCCAGTTCTTATGACATTTAAAGCTTTATGATGGGCTCTAATAATAACAGCTACTGTTTACAGTGCTTTAACCACTAAAACATTTTCATATGACATTTATTTTAATATTAAGACAATGTCATGATACCAAAATTATGTTTTTGTTTTTCTAGTGCTAATAGAACACATTAAATATAACCTTAAAATTCTCTATTATAAAGCTATAAATACACACATATGTTTGAATCCTCTTCCTCATGAAGAATGCACTGAGTCTACCTTGTTCTATGTTGCCTTTACCGTTGCTGTAATAGTACTTTTATGGTTTGGCAATGTATGGGTGTACATGGAAGCCATTTGGATTATGATCATCTGCAAAGCACTCAGAATGGCTGCGAAAATAGCCAGGCATGGTGAACTGAATAAAAGGAACTTGGGACTTTTTTTTTGTAGTACTGCCAGGAAGAATTAGGAGCAGGAGATGGAAATTGGAGATATCCACGTTTACGAATACATTCATTATAATTACATGTATTCCTGGCAAATGGAGTTGAACCTATCAAATGGAAAATTTACAGGAGAAGTTTGTTGTTGTAGATGATGAAAGATGAAGCTATGATACTTTTTAAAAGGAACAATCTCATTGTCAATATATATTTCAGGCATATATACAAACTTTACTTAAAAATGCCCAATGAATTCCTTGGGTATGATGTTGGGTTATATGTACAAATTCTTAATTTCTTTCTACATTTCTTTATTTACAAGTTCATAGACTCATATATAACCATAAGAAGATAAGAGTTTCCATTTTAAAGCCTGGAGCCAGTGGCTCACACCTGTAATCCTAATTAGCCAGGAGGCTGAGGTCTGAGGATCACAATTTAAAGTCAGCCTGGGCATGAAAAACCTTAAGACTATGATTTTCAATTAATCACCAATAAGCTGGAAGTAGAGTTGGAGGCTTAGGTGGTGGAGTACCAGCCTTGAGTGAAACAGCTAATGGATAGGCCAGTTTAAGCTCCCGTACTAGCAATTAAAAAAAAAAAAAGAATTTTTCTTTCAGTATGAAAGATTTTCTCACCTCCTTTGAAGATCTGAAAGCTTTACTTAGACCTTTAAGGGTCTGTTTTAGACATTCAACACATCATAATTGCCAGTTCCAGACCATAGAATTCTAATACGTTGTGTCCTTGGCATCCTCAATGTAGCTCATATTCCCCTTTAAGTAAATACCCTAATTCTGAACCTGAGTTTTCAACTCTCTTTGTAGATCTGACATGGAATTTTCTTCTGCCACGTGGGGCAACAGCAGCTCCTGAAACCTTGACTTGGTTTTGTGATCCTCTTCTTGGCCTTGCCAACTACAGTTGCTCCTTGAGGTGGTCACTCACTAGGTACATGATCACTCACTAGGTCCATTGCTTTGCCCTTTACAAGGTAGGAGCAATTGATGAGATCCAGGAATGACACATGGCATGATGCAGACTTAGGCAACAGCACTGGATTCTCTTTGTTTTGTTCTTGGCCTCTGGCCTCACCCTCTGCTTGCCTTCAGAAAATCTTTTGTAAGTCCCCTGAAACCACATACTCTTGGGGATATAAACATCATATAAACACAATGCTGCTGCAGCATACACTCTGGGACAATGTTGGATATTTACAAGCACTCTGACTTACAAAATGCCAGGTTTTGTTTCATTTGTATTTATAAGTATGGGAAGCTCAGTTGCTCTGCATGCAAAATGCCTGTGGGTCCCCTCTCCCTTTTATAAATAGATTTTAGGTTTTAGAGCAGTTTTAAGTTGACAGAAAAATTGAGTGGGAGGTACAGGAATTTCTCTTATACTCTCACTCCCACACACGCAGAAAAACTGGCACAGGGACATTTGTTATGCATTTTTTATACAAGACTAACATTGATGCATTGTTAGTGCTGAGTTCCTAGTTTACATTACACTTCACCCTAGATGTTGTACATTATATGGATCTGTACAACTGTATAATGACATGTATCCACCACTGTAGTATCATATAATAGTTTCAATTTCACTTGCTTAAAACATGGCTCTGTGCTGCAATTATTCATCTCTCACTTCCCATCACCCTTGGCAATCACTGACTTTTTGAAATTGTCTCCATCCTTTTGTGTTTTCCAGAAAGACATATAAATATATGGAAGCATACAATGTATTGCCCTCTAGAGTGGCCTCTTTTACTTAGTAAATTTACACAGGAGTCAATGTCTTCTTGTGGCTTGATCTCATTTTAGTGCTGAATAATATCACATTACCTGAACATATGATAGTTCCTTCACCCCTTCTTCTTACAGAAGTTCATCTTCGTTATTTTCAAGAGTAGGCATTTATGAATAAAGCCGATATAAATATCATGTGCAGATTATTGTATAGCTATCTTTGCAATTCCTTTAGAAAAATACTGAGGAAGGAAATTACTTGAGTGTTTGGTAAGACCATGTTTAGTTTTTTAAGAAACTACCAAAATGTGTTCCAAAGTGGCTCTACAGTTTTGTGTTCCCACTGGAATAAATAAGAGTTCTTGTTTTACATTTTTGTGGTGACTGGTATTCTCAGTGTTCTAGATTCTAATAGATGTTTTCTCTTTCTCTTCCCCAATGACATGTGATGCAAAACATTGTATGCTTATTTGCTATCTGCTTGTCTTCATTTGAGGAGAGAGTATCCATTAATGTATGTAAGCCATTTTAAAATCAGATCCTTTTCCTTTTTATGGTTATCTTGGAGATTGATTGACTCGGAGTCTTGTACATTCTAGGCAACCACTGCGTAATTTGAGCCTACCCTTATTTTCTTATTTTTGGTCTATAAAAATCCTTCTTATACTTTACATAAGTCTTTTTTCAAGTATCTCTTTTAAAAAGTAGTTCTTTCCTAGTCTATGTTTGCCTTTATTTCTCTAATCTCTTGGCAGATTTATATACTTATTTTTTGCCAGTAGTGGGGCTTGAACTCTTGTCCTGAGAATTGTCCCTGTGCTAAGGGCTAGCACTCTACAACTTGAGTCACAGCATCACTTCTGACTTTTCTGAGATGTTTACTGGAGTTAAGAGTCTCACAGACTTTCCTGCTCAGTCTGGCTTTGGACAGCAGTGCTCAATAGAAGATCTAAGTAGCTAAGACTACAGATTTGTTGTCAAATTGTGTTTTTACTTCAAATACCACTCTCTCATTTCTAACATATAGGGAAGTGGCTAACTTTCCTATTTTAACCGGGAAGGCTACAACCATGTCACAACTGATAATTCCAGAAGGATTTTTCAAAAACATTCCTTTGGATTTACTAGACAGACAATCATGTCAACTGCAGACAAATATATGTTTATATCTTCCTTCCTATCATTGTATTTTTAGTTCCCTGTTTTTGTCTTGCTGTTTTAAGTCTCAGGGAAAGATTAAAAAGAAGAGTGGTGACGGGAAACATGTTTGCCTCACTTTTAATCTTACCGGGACATTTATACTTTTTAACGATTGTTGATGGTGTTAACTGGAGGCTTTTTGTAGATAATCTATTTCAAGTTGAGGATAATCTCTATTCATTTTTATTTAGGCATTTTAGATAATCACTGATGGATGTTGCCTATTATCAAAAGTTTCTTCATTTATAGACATAATTAATATGAATTTTTTTCTTACTGATGTGACTCACTTAAATTTTGAGTGTGGAACAATCCTAATAATTGGGATGTATTGCAACTGTTTATTGGAGCATAACGCATTTTATACAAAATTGGGTTAATTTTCAACTTTTTTGAAGATGCATATATGTTAATGATTAGCATTGATTGCTGGTTTTCTTGTGTTTGTTTTTATTTTGTTATTAGAACAAAAATTGACTCCATAAATAATAGAATTATCCCTTCTAATTATATCTTCTAAAAGATGTTGTGGAGAATTGGTATATTTCTCACTTGTATGTAAAGTAAAGTTCAGTAAAGTTCGCTAGTGAATCAATCTATGTCTTGTGCTTTCTGATTGGAAAGATTAATAGTCATTGATTCAATCTATTTAGTAGCAATGGTCCTATGTAAATTGAATAGTTCTACTTGAGTGAGTCTTGGTTGATTGTGGCCCTCAGGAAATTGGCCTGTTTCATCACAGTTATCAAAGATTGGGGGCCTGATTTATTCATTTTTTCCATTATTATCTCAATGTCCACAAAATCTAAAGTAATGTTTCCTTTTTAATTTCTGATGTTAGTAATTTGAGACCATGGTTTTTCTAACTTAACCTGACTTAATCTTTCTGATTAAGTATTATTACTGGTAAGCTTACTGATAGTTCAAAGAACCAACATTAGAGTTTTCTTTACTAATTTTCTGTTTAGGGAAGGGAAAGGGAATATCAAGATCTAGAAACAAAGGACAAAAAGACAAACCATTTCAAAAGCAATACTTACAAAACCATTTTGTGCAAACCAACTGTACAACTCATGGGGGGAGAGGAAGGGGGAAAGGAGGGGAGATGAGGGAGGAGGTAACAGGGTGAACAAGAAATGTACTCACTGCCTTAATTTGACAATAAAGAAAAAAAAACAGTTTTAAAATCTATTGGTTTCTGCTGCATATTTTACTTCTATTTACTTGCATTTAAGACTTAATTTACTCTTTATTCTTCTTATTTCTTCTTTTTTTTTTTTTTGGCCAGTCCTGGGTCATGAACTGAGGGCCTGAGTACTGTCCCTAGCTTCTTTTTGCTCAAGGCTAACACTCTGCCACTTGAGCCACAGCGCCACTTCTGGCCATTTTCTATATATGTGGTGTGGAGGAATTGAACTCAGGGCTTCACGTATATGAGGCAAGCACTCTTGTAACTAGGCCATATTCCCAGGTGTATTCTTCTTATTTTGTAACATACAAGCTTAGATTATTAACTTTTAGATCTGCCTTTCTAATACATGCATTCAATGTTCAAATTTCCATGTAAAGACTGCTTATACTGCATTAAATGCATTTTTATGTTTCATTTTAATTTTTATATAGTAGAAAATACTTTTAAATTTCTCTTCAGTTCTTCTTTGACTCTTATGTTATTTATATTTGGGCTGTGTAAACTGATAGCTTATAGTTTTCATTCTGTTAAGTTCACTGAATCAGAAGATAGCAGACTTTGTTATGATACTATTCTTATAAATTTGGTTAGGTAACTCATGGGCTAGAAAGTGGTCTGACATGGAGAATGTTTCATGTGAACTGGAGAAGAGTGTATGTTCTGCTGGTGTATGACTAAGCCTATCACTGTTCCTTAAGTGTTGCTTATGCATAGTGTTGTGGAGATCAGTGCTATCTTTCATAACATTTGCTAAAGAAAGGCACTGAAATTATCACTACAAAAGCAGGTTAATTTGATTTATTTTGCTCTTGTATCAATTTTTGCCTTGTATATTTGGACACTATTATTTGGTGCATAGATAGGAAAGATTATCTTCCTGGAGAATTGATATATTTCTCATTGTGTTAATAGATCTCTTTTTTCTTGATAACTTCCTTTGCTCAATAAGAAATAACTTTTGATTAGGGAGCATGATACATCATTTTGTAACAATTTATAATTAATCCATATTGTGTATTAGGAATGGTTGTGCTAACTTCATGATCAAATTAATCATTTAGCCTTGAGGTCAGTTCTTAAGAAGCATGACCAAAATTCATGTAATTGCCTAGATATATAATGCTAGCTTCACAGTTGTATGAAACACTGAGCTCTTTCCTTTTTAAGGTACGTTATACCGACATTACAGAAAATGTGCCAAAACTTTTACATTTCTTTCATCTTAATAAAGATTTATTGAGTAATTGATTAGTGGGCTTTGTCTTCTGAAATGAAATGTAGATTAAAAACTAAAATTTATTTTATACCCCAGAACTCCCTTAACTAATTCACAGTATTTTTGTTTTATTTATTTATTTATTTATTCATTTTTTATTTATTTATTTATTTATTTATTTATTTATTTATTTATTTATTTATTTATTGGCCAGGATTGGGCCTTAGACTCAGGGCCTGAGCACTGTCCCTGGCTTCTTTTTGCTCAAGGCTAGCACTCTGCCACTTGAGCCACAGCGCCACTTCTGGCCATTTTCTGTATATGTGGTGCTGGGGAATTGAACCCAGGGCCTCATTTATACAAGGCAATCACTCTTGCCACTAGGCCATATCCCCAGCCCCTTCACAGTATTTTTGTACAAACTAGAAATATCACAAGATAATCTCTTAAAACACAAGGGTCAATTGAGGCAATTGTCTAGTTAGTTTTGTGGGTGGATGGATGCAGAGCAATGAGAACTGTAATTACTAACAAATACAGAAATCTTTCCTGCTCATTTTTCAGTGGTATTTGTTCCATAAGGTGATTGTTTATTTCAGTAGGATCTAGAATTTACCTATTTGATTTGGCAGATAGTATTCAGATTTTTATTAGAAACTTGACAATTACAGCATACTGGTGGTGGAGAGAAGAGGGAAGCTAGACATATCAAAGTAGTTGATAGCAACCCATGGTAAACTGGTAGTCCACATGGTACATTGATTTTCTGGACTCCTGTCCAAACTCTCATTTTTGGCAAACCCAAATAAAAAGCCCATCATGACTGTTTCTATATTCTTGGTAAAACCCTAATTATACCAAGATAAAAATAAATTGGCATGGGAGTTTTCCAGATTTGAAAGATATTTTGTTTCATGGCATAACAATAAATGAAGACAACAAAGGAAAGGAAGTGGCTTGCATAAATGGATAAATGGAAATAATACTAGCCTTAATAAACAACGAAGAATGGAAAAGGTTTTGAGCACCAGATAATTAATTCAACTTTTGGCATATTCACCTTGAAGTTTTGGGAAGACAATCATCACTAGAAGAATTATGAATACAATGTTTTAGATAGATTTATGTAAGTTCTTTTTTCTTAAGCGAAGGCTAGGTTTTATTGTTTTAGATTGCTATTGATCCTAAGGTATTTGGTTTGAAAAAAACATTTGGAACAATATAATCTAAGCCTTCCATTTTATAGTGGAACAAACATGGTCCCCTGGGGATTCATAACTTTTTTTCTGAATAATTATTTATTGTCAAAATGGTGTACAGAGTGGTTACAGTTTCATATATAAGGCAGTGGGTACATTTCTTGTACTATTTGTTACCTCCTCCATTTCCCCCTCTCCCCTCCCCCTTTCCCTCTCCCTTCATAAGTTGTTCAGTTGCTTTACACCAAGTTTTTTTTAAGTATTGCTTTTGGAGTCGTTTGTCTTTTTATCCTTTGTTTCTCGATTTTTATATTCCCTTTCCTTTCCCTAGTTCTAATACCAATATATACAGTATCCAGGGTACGCAGACAAGATCCAGTGATAGCGCAGGATAGCGCGGCTATCCACAGAAAGGGGATACAAGATGATCATCAACAAAAAGCAGCTACAGTTTCACATGGCATGTTGAAGATAATTACAACAGTGATATAACACTCGTTTCCACAACATGGAGTTTTTTTTACTTAGCATCATCTTATGTATTCATAAGGGCATAGCTATTGGGCTCTTGTGATCCTCTGCTGTGACTAGCCTCAACCTGTATTAATTATTCCCTATGAAGGAAACCATAGAGTCCATGCTTCTTTGGGTCTGGCTCCCTTCACTTAGTATAATTTTTTCCAAGTTCTTGAAATACATGACAGTTGCAATCATCAGTATTCACATTAAAAAGACAAACCTTGCAAGGCAGACAGCAGGGGTAATATTAAAATATTACTGAAGAGTGGTTAGGAAAATAGAAAAAAAAACAACAAAGGAAAAGTAGTTTTGGGGAAACCACAAGTGAAATAGATGCTCATACATATAACTGGTCACCATGAGATTCTATATTTCAGAACATAGAACATAAAGCCTGAAAGAATTCATTGCATTAATTATTTGAAAAATTGATGGCACCTTTATTGAGATATTACAGTGGTAGTAAAAGCAAAAAAAAAAAAAAAAAAACCACACTCTGAACTGGAGCAATGTTCTGGAAAATTCATGAGAGGATATAATTACTTATCTTTCTTATTTCCTTTTTTATTTTCTATGCCAGAGAGCAAGAACAGTTAGTGGTACAGTTAGTGCTTTGGTGAAAGGCATCTTATCCATTATTACTTTTATTTTTATTTAAAAGAAAAGCACACAATGTAATCACACTTTTATTTTTCCAGCATTGAGCTAAGACTGTAACTTTCATTTCTTTTTCCAAGAGGTCAATAAATCTAAAATGAAAGTTGAAGCCAAGCATAATGCACAATTGTTTATTTCTAACTAAATACATTTAATTTCTTAGTTCTCTTTGTTTCATGCTTGAAAAACAGTGTTTAATTATAATTTCCTATTAAAGTTTGTTGGTACTGGTACATTTTATGAACCAAAAGCATAAATAAGTCCAAATGAATTATTATAACAAAAGGAACTACTTTACTCTGTGAAAGTTTATAACATAGATTTCAAACAGAATGCTATCTTCCAATTAACTTTAAAATCAACGTTAAAAATATAAACAAGTGATATGTGGGTAAAGGATGTTTATGAGAATTTATGATAAACCTAAGATCTAAATCTTAGTTTTTGTGTATATAATTTTTATTTTTTCATGTATCTGCTATAAACTTTTGGTTATAATATAACATAAATAATAGCCAGTAATCATTAATAGTAAAAATTTCTGAATATTATAGGCTATTTTTTCCTTCTGGCAATCAAGTAGACAAAAGACAGGCGACTCAAATATATTTTAAGTTTATCATTTTTCTTGCCTTCTTTTCCTCCAATTATTTGACACCTAATATAATTAGGAATTCAAAAATAGAGATTTGAGTTGAACAGCTTTTCACTCGCTTTTTAATTGTTTTTTTAATGTTTTATCTTAAATTGCTTTTTGCTTTCCTCTATTATAAAACTGCCTCCATCATTTTAATAAATATTCTCAAAGGAATGTCTCAAACTTCAATTAAGTGGGACTGTTTTCCACTTGTTTCCATGACCTTTGATCTTGTTGTTTCCTATTGGTCATTGGAATGTAGAGGCTTGAGAAATTGTTCCTAGTCAAAATTGTGTTCTATTCTGAACTTTTGTTTCAATTTCCACATTACTCCTTATAGATGCTTTTTATTTCGTAGTAATTTCCATCTGAAAGTGGAAAATGAAAAAAAATTAGACATTTCCTAAAAACAATATAAGACAATATTTTTCATTGGTCAATAGTGGTCTGTTTCTTGCATAAAAATTGATGCTCATTATTTTTTGAAATCCAAAATCAAAAGCGTCAGAGTTGGAAAGAGTGATTTGGATAAGGATTAGGAGAGAAAGGGAATGAAAGATGGAGAGAATGCGAAACCACAGAGAGCATTGCTCAATGTCAAAATAAGATCTAAATATTTTTTGTTTGTTTTGCCTTTTGCCCATCCTGGGGCTTAAACTCAGGGCCTGAACACTGTCCCTGGCTTCTTTTTGTTCAAGGGTAGCACTCTACAACTTGAGCCAAACAGAGCCACTTCTGGCTTTTTTCTATATATGTGGTGCTGAGGAATTGAACCCAGGGCTTCATATATACAAGGCAGGCACTTTACCATAAGGCCATGTTCCCAGCCCTGATCTAAATAGTTTTATAACTGAGATTGAATAATTTACTACTCACCAAACACATTTAACCTTCTGTATTAGGACTTAATTGTTAGTTAGGTAAAAATGATGTTTACTATCAAGGGAACCTTTCAATTTCAAAAATTATGGTTCTTAATGTAGCTACTGTATTTGAGGGCATTAAAGACAATAACATAGGGTAAAACTGAAGTAATTAAAATGAATTTTGGTTATCTTTTTGTTTCACTCCTTCTATGTGAAGTGTGATGGCAGATTTAAACATGTTTTTCTTAGATGATTATTTTCCATTAGTGAACCAGTGCTGTTAACCAAACAGAAAACCTCAGTATCAATATTCACTATTATCTGATCTAGGAAATTTACAAATTTTAAGTGGGAATGTTTTAGGTACAGGATGGTAGAAAGTTAAATTCACAATCTATAATAGTTTATATCTCTTAATGGCATTTGGGCTAATATTCTATAGTTTACATGAAAGCTTTAAAGGATGCTAGAAAAAGCTCCTCTTTTGTGTCTATTTCTGTAGTCATTTGAGAAAAAATGTCATCAAAGAGTGACTGAGAAAAACAGTTCAATCTACATCTGAAGAACAAAAAACACAATGAAATGAATGTCTGTTTTGTCAATGCTGTCAAATCAAACCCTTTCCACCTACATTTTTAATAAGTACTTCTCTTCTACCCAAGGAGTTTATATAGAGATAACTTTGTCATAGACTTTTTAAAAGTGGGTAGGTAGAGGAAGAAAGTACAGAACACTTTAAGGAGTGCCTATAATTCTAAACAAATACCTTTAACTTTAAAAAATGCATTCTTTACAATTTCCCTCATATTATTAGTTCTATGAGAGATCTGCTGACATAGTAGGGTTAAACAAAGATGTTCAGGAAATCTAAAGAATAAAGAGTTCACTCTTCATTAAAGGCTCATTTTATTTGCTTGATTCTTTCGACAATCTCTCAAAAGCACTCTTCCTACGGATCTAAACTTACAATGTTTAATAAAAATTTAGACATTAAGTTCTAGGTAGAAGGTTTTGCCTTACTGAGATGGATGAAATTATTTTAGAGATCATATAAATTCAGTAACAAGTAATAGAATATAAGTAGTACAGATATTCATCCTATCTAAATTCCAGATGTCTTATTAAAAACCCAAAGAACATTATTAAGAGATCCTGAGTTATTTCAAAGATTCAAGAGAACTTAAAGCTATTTCCAAAGAAAAGCATAAAATGAAACAATATACAAAACTAGGATATGTCTGTGACTTTAAAAGTTGTGCTACATCCTACAGTTTCTTATGGAAGTAGTCTGGGATATGAACATGGAAAGTGCACTCGAGAGCCATGTGTTCTCGGTACTTTCTCATATTCTGTCATCCATTTTTCTCAACACATTTCTTCTTTCTTTGGATCTCCGTAATAAAATTGACACATTAAAAACTATTCTGACAATGGTAAGACATGTTAATTCCATGAAAAGAAAGGCAAAGGAACATTGCCCAATGATTGTAGCATCAATTAAGCAATATAACTTATTCACAAAAGTCTTGCCTTTGGTTCCAAGATTCCCAAATTATCCTTGGATTTGATCCATCTTAACATCCCATTGCCTGGGAGTGGAGAGGAACTTATATGAAAATTTCAGATGTCCACAGAAATTGCCCCGCCCACCCCCCCGGGGTACCATACTGGGGTATGAACTGAAGATCACAGGTTTACTTGGCTTATTTGCTCAGCTGCTGCCCTAGCACTTGAGCCACTCTTTCAGTTTGAATTTTATTCCTTGATCAAAATTTCACATTTTGCGAGGATGGTGACTTTTCTTCCATTTTTGTTTGATAATCTTGAGTCAGGTTATAAACTTTTTGTTTCTGTTGAGTTGTGTATAAGAACATTAGTTCCTGAAGGAAATAAATGAGCAAGACCTTGTGAAAATGTTTTATAATTTTGTTTTCCAGCCTTACACAGCTCTTCCTTTTCAATCACCAGAATGGTTCATGCAGTAGTCACTGGCACCCTGACACTTCCCAGTGGTTTCTAAACTTTTCATTTTCATTCTTACCTTAAACTATTTCAGTTGTGCCTTCATGTTTTCATCTACTCTTTATGATTAATGCCCATCTTTTAGTTTTTTGCATCTTTGAACATGGCTTGCCTTTTCTTTTTTTTTAAACAACTTGAACATGTTCAGATTACCTTGAGTAATTTAGGATGATCCCTTCTTTGACACCACAGACCCCTTCAGATTATATTTCTATTAACAACTACCCCACACCCTGAAGTGGAAAGACAATAGAGGGGGAGGGAGAGGCGGTAATGAGGGAGGAGGTAACAAACAGTACAAGAAATGTACGCAAAGCCTGACATATGAAACTGTAACCTCTCTGTACATCACTTTGACAATAAATAAGAAAAATAAGAAAAATAAGAAAAAAAAGACAAATGTAGTTCTTGTTTCAAAATCTGGACATTATTTGACATGTTTTATGGAAGAATTAGTTTTTATATAAAAAGTACATGAACTTCCTTGTAGAAATAGTGTTTGCTTAGATGGAAATGTTATATTCTTCAATTAGAAGGGCCATGTAGCCAACTGCTGGTGACTTACACCTGTAATCATAGTTAATCAGGAGTAGAGATTGAAGGATCACTTAATCACTTAGAAGCTAGGACACCCTTCATCCCAATCAAAGCATCCATCAGCCTGCAATTGAGGAAAGCCCCTTCCTAGCTGTACACATTGAACCCCCTCCCTAGCTCTACTCATAGAATATTGGCAAAATACACAGCAATGCCTAACACCCTCCTTCTCAGATACAAGACAAGTGAGAAAGGTTGGTGTCATTGGCTTTACAGGCTGAGTAATATGTAAATGAGAGAGTATTCCCTATTATTGAAGGGAATAAAACTACATATGGAAATGTCCATGAAAATCAAGATTAGATATGTCTGATACGGAAAGTTACATTTCACTCTATTAAGAAGTTTGATAGGACACTCCATGTCACTCAAAGATCAGAGTGTGTAGTGAAGGGTATCATCAGGAGATAATTTGGTGGGTCTTAGTGATATGAGGTAGCTTCCTTTTTGTTGCGTTAGAAAGAGAAAGGGGTTGTTAGAATATCTTCTCTGAAGTTGTTTGAACAGTATGTAGGAAAACTGGAATGCATGAGAATTATTAAAGTTGAAGAAAGATGCCTAATGTTCTGTGTTTGCACCACTTGACAGGCCCCATGTGTTCACATGAGAAAGCTGAGCCATATGGTTACTTGATGTTACATCCAACTTGCCAGACATAACAATGCGTCAAATGCAGACACAAATATACCTCCAAAGTATTTCTTAACTTACAGCCTCTCTGTAAGTTAGACAAATACAATGGCTCATACAGTAGACACAGCCTTCAGAAACAGTGGGATTGCATTTCACCTCCAACCACACCCCTTAGCCTTAGCTGAGCATCCTAATGAGCATAGCCTGCCCCTTAATATTCTTATATACTTAATGCACTTATTCTGCCTCAGCTATAAAGGGGCAGAGGTGAAGCTGATTGATGGATCAAGAAAACCACCTGTACAACTCTGAAGACCACTGTATCACATAGACTGAAGTAGTATGAGTCTAGAAACACCTTTTCTACTATGTGAGTTGTAGCATTAAATATTTTTGTCTTCACTAATCTGCATCTAACCACAATTGTTAAGCAATGGTTCTGAGCAGAGGCGAAACACACACCCTCTTTTTTTGCAATCAGAACTCAGATCTTCTCTGCAAGGTGGGAGCAGGAAGTGAAGATACAAGCACACAGCAAGGATCCACATTTGAAAATGAATTCTTTAGAAGAATAGAACTAAGTCTTAAAACTACAAGGAGACAGTGATAATAGCCAAATGTAACAAGAAAGGGATGGAATTTATCCAAGATATCATTAAGTAGAATAACATAGCAGAGCTGAAAGGCAATTACTGAAAAAATTAAAATTATTTTATGCTTGTTACCCTGGTGACTTGAAACTCTTAAGTAAACTGATTGCACATTAAATTAAGGACTTGGAATTTTTTATGTACGGAGGGAAATTTAAGTAAAAACAAATTGTTTAACCTTATTCATAAATTGCTGATATCAAACACATTATCCTCTCTATTTTTCCACCCTTATCTTTCTCTTCTTTGTAATCAGCAGTTTTGCAGATACTGTGAGCCATATCCATACTTTGCATTTATGTGTTGCCAGGATTTGTACATTTGGATCTTTCCCAGTGAGCCATTTAAGCACTCTGTAGGACATTGGCCTCACCCCTCAGCCTGAGAATCTGCTCATGGTAACTCTGGGTTGCCAAAACTGAATACTACTCTGCAGTCTTACTTTAACACCCTATGAAAAAAAAGACTGCTATTTGCATGATCCTCATTTTTTTAATGACATGTATTTTCTTATATAATTTCTAATGCTCATTTTGGCTTTGAAGTTAACAGTAGAATGATTTATTTAAGGGGACTTAAAATATTTTCAGTGAATTTTGTTTTGTGAATTTGTTTTTCATTTGGACCATACAGAGTTACTTGAACTAAAATTTAAATTTCACAAATTCAAGAGGAGAAGGTATACCAGAGCTTCTATTTAAATCAACAAGAAGAACAATTTATATTTTTAATAAAACTTTTCCTCAGAATTACTGGCCTATTTAATATGTACATATGTATCACTATTTGATTTTTCCAAAGAATTTCTAGCAACAATAAGTATGTGAAATGCGATTCTAAGAAAAAGAAATCTTGAACCAGAAGCAAAGGTAAATTAATACAAATAAATTTTGTGTTTTTAGGAAGAAAAGAAACATGCTACTAAAGTGTAAACTGCTTAAGGCTGAATTGACACAAAATCTTAAAACTGATCAAAATGTAGGCATTTTAAATTATTGCTGTACTTTATTTTAGTAGTTTTGAAAGACATGATATTTAACCCATGACATATTCACTTATCAAATTGTAGATTGGATACATCCTATAGATGATTTACATATACATTGTGTTGTTATTTTTGTCTATTCCAAGTCGAGTAAAAGTTTTAGTACATCATATTGTGAGATTATGTTTTATTCTGCCTTAATCAGAGGCTATTGAGTAGAATGTTCAAATATCTTAATCTAATTTACAAAGCCAGAATTCACACCAAGGAATTGGCTCCTGTTTACTTTACCTTACTCTGTGATTTTTTTAAAGTGTGTGTGTGTGTGTGTGTGTGCGCGCGCGCGCGCAGGCGCGCATGTGTATGTATGCCCTAGAGCTTAAAGTCAAGGCCTGGGCACTAATTGTCCCTTAGCTGTTTTACTCAAGGCTGTTACTCTGCCACTTGATCCATAGCTTAATCTCCAGCTTTTGCTAATTTGTTAAAGACTGGTCTTTCCTAGTTGGGCTATCTTTTAACTGTGATCCTCAGATCTCAGCCTCTTGCCTAGCTAGAATTTCAGGCATTAGCAACTTGTGCTTGTATGCTGTCTATCTTCTATTATCCTTTTTTCCTAACAAAAAGACTATGATAAGATTCCTAAATTGTATCAATTTTGTCATACATAAAACATGTTGCTAGTCTGTAAACCAGAACAAAATGGTGCAAGATGGGCAGTTGAAGTTGCTTATCTGTTCAGTTCTCCAACATTTCCTTTAACCTCTTTAAACTAACATTTTTTGATTTAACAATCAACATTAATTCCTGTAAGTAAAACGAAGAAAAGGAAGAATTAAAAGACCATAATTTAGAAAGTCTTATAGTTGTAAAAGAGATTTAAATCTTCAAGGAAACCAAGATGTACTCTTCTTTACTTTGGAAAAGCACATCAAATAGTATTTTAAATTTAATGTGACCTAGGAATAATAGCCAGTGATGTATGAGATATTTTTATAAAGTTATCAAAATAGAAAAAGTCATATTTATAAAAATTAATGTAAGGTTTAGTTTTTGAGGGAACTATTGCATGTTTTCTGAATTCATAAGAGTTGTAAATTCTGGGAAAATCATCCATTTCAGGATAAAATAGTAATTCTGTAACTTAGTGAAGGAGAGTTTGTAACTAGCCACTTTTGACTTCAGTTTTGTTTCTGCAACCCTCCAACACTTTCCTTGTGATTATTTTTCAATCATTTTCAGTGTACTCTCTATACCTTTCTCATGTTTCCTTTTGTTTTGTTTCCTAGGCTGGTCCCTCTATTTTCTCACAGCTCAGTTTTTAAGACAGCTCAGATGAAGTTTCACTCTGCTAAATGTATGTGTGTATGTGTAGTATGTGTGTACTTCCATTCTACAATTGTCTCGATTATTCTGTCCTACCTTTCTTCCCTAGTGCTAAATGATCAAAGATTTTTTTTTTTTTGCCAGTACTGAGGCTTGAACTCTGGGCCTGAGCACTGCCCCTGAGCTTCTTTTGCTCAAGGCTAGCACTCTACCACTTGAGCGACAGTGCTACTTCCAGCTTTTTCCATTCATGTGGTACAGAGGAATCAAATCCATGGCTTCATGCTGCTAGGCAAGCACTCTACCACTAAGACACATTCCCAGCCTCAACATATTTTTAAAAATATACTTCTATTTATCTTTAGTTCATCTACTACATAATTTCTATTCACAAACTATTTTTCATACACGAGTAATGTTAGAGTGAAGAAATGCACATATGTTCAGGAGGACAAAGGGAAGGCATAGGAAAGGAGGGAGAAAGGGTAAATCATGCAGTCCATGGTCTTCAATATACTCTATGTAAAAAATGAGGGAAGGAACAGGAGGGAACATGGATATATTTGAAAGAAATGGTAACACTGATAGTAGGAATAAAAAGAAGAAATGCATGTAAGTCAAAATTGATAAAATAATATGACTTAAGTTGCATTTGGTTGCTTACTGGTTATTCCTCACCAAAGTGAAGTACCCACTATAAAAATGAATAGAAAACAGCACATTTGATCCAATTTTTCCTTTCTTAAGCAGCTCTGAGCCTGCCTACCTTATATAAGCACATCTTGTACTTTTTGTCTAGATTTCCTTCTAAAAAAATGAAGCCGGACTATGAGAATGTTTTTGTGTTCACACATTATTCATTAGAGAATGACATTTAAAGTTTTACAAATGGAGAAGTCTTTTGTCACACCCAGTGATATCAGCCAGGCTTAGGACTGACATCAGTGAGTTTACTACAGTTCACTGCTGCATAGATGGATCAGCTTGTGGGAACAAAGGACTCAAGCACAGTGCAGGCGTCTTAGCTAAACAGAATGAAGAGGCTCTCAGCTGCACAGCAGTTAACATGATCTGTGTCTCTACTACTGACCTCCAACTGGCCTCAGCACAGTTGGAACTTGCTTACCATTAAGCTATCGAGAAGACTGAAAGAAAATCCAGACACAAGTTTACAGTGGACTAAGGCCTCACTGCTAATTATGAGAGCAGTCAGACTTTCAAATTGGAGCTTCTATAGGACTCTAGTACTTAATGAAATAATGGGACCGCTACATTATACATACATATGCCATGGAATTTTTCTTTCTATTCTATTCATAAAAAGTTTGCATTTTTAAAAAATAACAAGCTTTAGCTGAAAAATACTTGAGTTACATTTTTATGGCAAATTCCTCTCCCTTTCTAGGTATGGGCTACCTAATTTGGATTTTAATAATTGGGCATCGGGACTTTTAAATTAAGCTCATATGTAAGGAATTGTAGACTCCAGAGAACAATCTGATGTTAATTTTCCTCACAGCAGTTTCAAAGCTGTCTTCTGTGAGAAATTTGCAGGTCTTCACCTTCCAGAACACTTTTCAGGTCCATGAGGTCATAAGACAGGAACTGGTATGAGAAAATACAAAGTAAGGCAACTCCAACAGCTGGTAAATGAGCACAGGACAAAGATAAGAAAAATAAGTTATTATCTTTGTCCATTTATGCTAGCTCTATTTTGTTCTTAACTAATGGGTTTTGTCCACTTAATAAGAGAATTCTCCTCAATACAGCATTATTTCCATTTATTGCATTGACCTAGCAAATTTGAAATCATGGCTCAGACTGCCTTGTTTTCCCTAATGATAACCTCATGTTCCAGAGTTGTTTTTGAAGTATCTAAGATCAAGTGATTGCATAATTTGTTACATAGATTAAATTATATTCTGGGTAAATACATGAAAAATGCCATTGCTAAGACAATTATGAGGTAATTTACTATTTTCTAGATAATCTTACAGAGATCTATTGTTTTCCAACTATGAGATTTTGACCTTGATGATCATATCCATGACTAATGGGAACATTTTAGAAGAATCCTTGAAATCATGTTCCAAATTTAACCTGTGATGCTATTTCATTGTAGTTTCCACATGTGGCATATTATCGTATGAAGGAGGTCACCACTTCTAAATCGAGAGGCATAATTTTCAGAAAGGAGTCCTTCTTATGTAATCCTGGAGTATAATGAGTCTGGTTTAGTTGCTTTCATTTTTATCCTCCCTTGCCTGTAATAGTACACTTAAAATATAACAACAAGAAAAAATCCACACCATTTTCTTAATCTTTTATGTGAGGCAAAAAAGAGGAAGAAAGAATTGTAGTCAACACAAGGGAGAAGTAAGTAGGATGGGAAAAGATCAGAGCTGTACTATCCTAGGAACCGTATCTCCCACCTTGTTATTTTTTAAAATCTTCCTTTAATCTTCATTTCACTATAGACTATTCTACTCATTCTCATTTCATTTAATAGAATCATTTAATGCTGTTTAAGTTGCATTATTTGTGTAAGAAATTAAATTTATCATGATACTTTCCAAGGCATGTGAATACTGGCACTTAGTTTTAGCCAGAACAAAGTAATTATGGATATATGTAACCACATAACTGCAACTGTATTTGTCACAGGTTAATTAAATATATGTAAAAGCAATGTTGGAACTCTACCCCAAAGTGACCAGAAGGTTTGCCAGATTGAGAGACAAATGATTCTGTCACTGTCTGATGAGCAATAAACTGAATTTTTTTTTACTATTTTTAAAAGTATTTTTGCTGTACATCTGTTCCATTTTTATCATCACCATGAATTGGTTAGTTCCTGTTTTGTTGCTCTTATCAATTTATTTTTTTCTCTTGTAATAGCTTCTATTAGTCATTTCTGCTATTTAGTAGCATGTATTTTTTCATAAATCCTTAAGGCTTCTAAATTTATCCCCCTTTAATCTTAATTCTACATCAAGTGCTCTAGCTTTAGCATCTGCTGCTAGTATGTTTCTTTAGTTTCCCATTTAAATTCCCCAAGAGATGTGATTGACTCAGATATTTGTTTAGAACATAATGTGTCATAAATCTATTCTGATGTTATAAAAAGGATATTCTCAAGTCTACTCAACTGTGCATATTAGAGTCATATTATGAGATGCAATTACATTTATAAAGCAGGGACCAGAAGTGTATTCAAAGAAATAATGTGTATAAAATAGTCAACTCTGAAGCTTCAGGAACAAGGGCCATTGTTATTGAATTTTGAAGGTTTGCAGCATTAGCAAAAAAAAAAAAAAAGGGATTTATAATGTAAATCTGATATTTTCTCATTCAAGCAATATTTTTAGATATTATTTAAAGGCTGTGTGCCAAGGACTATTCTAACTTCTACTGTTATAATGCTGAATTGGATGTATTTATGAAGCTTCCATCCTATGGAGAAAGGCAATATTATAAACTGAAAAATGAGGTGCTAAGTACTGTGAAAAGAATAAAACAAATGAAAGGGAGCCTCATGGCTTTACAGTGAGGTCAGGAATAGCCCTTTTATATAACTGTATGTTTCTTGTTTGTTTTTGCAAAAATGTATTTTAATGGGGACATGCCCCAAATCCCTTTGAACTAATTGCCTCTGATTGTTTCAAAATAGTTTCCTTATACAGTGTTTTAATATCCTTAAAATGATAAGGTGTTTAGTATTTTCATTATTCTTTGTTTGCTTTACACTACTGAAGAAAGATACTGACAAACGAATTCTCCTTTTGCAATTCAGAGTGAATCTTTTCCCAAAGGATAGGAAGGGTGGTAAGACTGTGAGGAAAAGAAGAAAAAAGAGTCTGAGTCTTTATTGATTGGCAAAAACAAGAAATCTAGCGACTGACATCTTGGATATTGCTATGGTCTGAATGTTTGTGTTTCTCTACAGTCCATGGAGGAGCACAGTGACCTCAAAAGTAAAGGTACTAGAAGGTGGGGGCCTTGGAATACTATTACATCATGAGGTCAGTATCTTCACCAATGGGATTTGTATCTTTACAAGAGAAGGTTGAGACTAATGACTAATACATGTAATCTTAGTTTACTTGGAAGGCAAACATTAGGAGGATTGTGGTTCAAAAAATCAGTGAGCTGGCTGGGGATATAGCCTAGTGGCAAGAGTGCCTGCCTCGGCTAGGTTCGATTCCCCAGCACCACATATACAGAAAACGGCCAGAAGTGGCGCTGTGGCTCAAGTGGCAGAGTGCTAGCCTTGAGCGGGAAGAAGCCAGGGACAGTGCTCAGGCCCTGAGTCCAAGGCCCAGGACTGGCAAAAAAAAAAAAAAAAAAAAAAAATCAGTGAGATCCAGGGCTGGGAATATGGCCTAATGGCAAGCGTGCTTACCTCGCATACATGAAGCCCTGGGTTCGATTCCTCAGCACCACATTAAAACAAAAAAAGCTGGAAGTGGTGCTGTGGCTCAAGTTGGTAGAGTGCTAGCCTTGAGCAAAAAGAAGCCAGGGACAGTACTCAGGCCCTGAGTTCTGGCCCCAGGACTGACAAAAAAAAAAAAAAAATAGTGAGATCTTGAGATCTTCAACTCAACAAAGAAGCCTGGTGTCATGGAACATTTCTGCAGTCCTAGCCAGGTGGAAGACATAGATATGAAGATCATGGTTTCAGGCCAGTCCAGGAAAAACAAAACAAAACAAAACAAAAATCTAAAGCAAAATGAGCCAGACCCAAAGAAACATAGACGTTATAGCTTCCCTCATTGATAATAATTAGTACTTGTTTAGTAGAGGATCATAATAGCTCAATATCTATGCAGATTTGAACGCATAAGATGATGCTAAGTGAAATGAACTCCAAGTTATGGAAATAAGTGGTTTATCATTGTTATTTTCAACATACCACCTGAAATTCTGCCTTTTTCTTTTGTCTTTCTTCCCCATCAGTTTACCCCTGATGTTACTGTAACTGATTCTGGTACCCTGGGTATTGTATATACATTTATTGGAACTGGAGAAGGGAAGGGGAACATCAAAATGGAGAGACAAAACTTAAAAGGCGAACCAATACAACAGCAATACTTACAAGACAATATGCTGTAAACCAACTGCACAACTCAGGGTGGGGAGAGGGAAGTGGAGAGGGAGGAAGGTGGGAGAAAAATGAAGAAGGAGGTAACAAGTTTGACAAGAAATGTACTCATTACCTTATGTATGAAAGTGTAACCCCTCTGTTCATCACTTTGACCATAAATAAATTAATTTTAAAATGGTAAAATGCATTATTGAAGTTGTAAAGCACTAGACTAGCAAGCATGAGGTCCTAAGATTTCAAACCTGAGTATTAAAAAGAACTTGAGATAGATCTTAGAAAGTTCCTTGCTCTTTTTACTATGTGAGAACACATCAAGAAGGCCTTGTCTATCAACCAGGAAATGGGACCTCATCAAGCACTGAGTCTTTTGGTACTTTGATCGATCTTAGACTTCCAAGCAGCTAGAAATTTAAGGAGCACATTTCGATATTTTATGAGAAAACAAGTTTATGGTATTTTAGTGCAGCATCTTGAATGGGCTAGGACAGATGTTAGCTATATAATTGCTCAGTAATTACTGTAAAAGAACTCATCTACTTTCATTCACACTTTATGTTTTAATATCATATCATAGTATATCAAATCTGTCAAATTAGAGTCTCATACTTGATTCTATTTCTTTTTTTTCTTTTTTTTTTTTTTTACCAGTCCTGAGGCTTGGACTCAGGGCCTGAGCACCGCCCCTGGCTTCTTTTTGCTCAAGGCTAGCACTCTACCACTTGAGCCACAGTGCCACTTCTGGCCTTTTCTATATATGTGGTGCTGAGGAATCGAACCCAGGGCTTCATGTATATGAGGTGAGCACTCTTGCCACTAGGCCATATCCCCAGCCCCTTGATTCTATTTCCTTTAACCTCCCTCTAACTGATAATGAGTCTCTGATTCCTTCTGTCAATTATCTTACAGAACAATTTGCAAATTATGTTCTCTGCTTTGTTTACTTTAGTACAGTCTTTATTCAGGCATTGTAATTTCGATCTTAAAATTATTTCAGCACTTTTTCAACTAGGTTCTCTGATACCAATCTCTTTGTATCCCAGTTCAGGCACTGATCTTGGAGTTGTTTGTTTAAGACAAAGATATGTTTTTGTTTTTATTTAATTTTTAAAAATTTGTATTGTGCAATCTTTAAATTATAGTACAAAGGGCTTCAATTCAACATGTCCGTTTGTGAGTACAATGCATTTTGATCCATGTCACCCCCTCTATTACTATATCCCCGCTATTCAAATCACCCAACCTCTTAAATTACCTACTTCCATTTTTACACATGTACATTGAGTATTATTATTATATTTGCTCAGTTTTTCTCTCTCCATTCATCTACCTACTTCTTATGCCCCACCCCCATTAGATAAAATATGTTTCATCTTCCTAGTTAATTGGTTAAACTATCAGTTAATTATTGAAAGGAGTTAAACCATGGGAATTCACCCTTTTATACACTATACTTTACTCAGTTTATATTTATAATATGTATAATATATATCTATTATCTATAATAGACTATAATAACATATAGATATAGAATCCTGTACATCTTTGTATATGTTTATATTTTAGTTCTAACTTTTACAAGTGAGAGAAAACATGCACTCTTTGATTCCCTAAACCTGACTTACTTCACTTAACTTAATTTTTTCCAGGTTAATCCAATTCCCTGAAAATGACATTAGTCTCCCTGATAGTTGAATAAAATCCTATTATATATATATATATATATATATATATATATATATATATATATCATAGTTCAAAAAAACAGAACTTCTCCTAGGGCTTCTCAGTTTTTTCTGTTGTGATTCCAAATATAGGTTCTGTTGTTAATGAGTTAGTTAAACTACATTTAATATTCTAGACTATGTTTCTCTCACCTCACAGAAGTTGCTGTAATCTGTGGAAATTAATATTCCTTTAAGACCCCATTAGATGTCACCAGTGATGAGGAATATTTCCTGTACTTGTGGACTCTTCCCATGTTGAAGGATTTCTATTAGTGAGTGTGTGAAATCAGGTATTGTATCCCTGAGCTACTTTTGTCAGGCCTAGGGCTCTACCATTTAAGCCACAGCAGCTCCACTTCTGGCTCTTTTTTATTTTACTGGAAAGCCTCACAAACTTTCCTCCTCTGGAAGGCTTCAAAATGTGATACTCAGATCTCAGCTTCCCCAGTAGCTAGGATTACAGATGAGCCACCAGGGCCCCGCATTTTCTACTTTTATATGTGCTCCTCATTTCCCTTCCTCTTGTCAGATTAATGAGTTGAAAGGAAGAGCCAGACTTGTGGTTCTTCCCTCCATGAAGGTAACTGTTGGGGTACATTTCTTTTATTTTTTTTTCCTACCATGTAGTAAATGGCATCTCTTATCTTCCTAATCCTGAGGCACAACATCACTAAGCCTGTGGGAAGCATACATGAAATTATGGGGGCAAAGATGATTAGATCCTTTATATGTTAGACAGATACTGAAGGAACTCTACAAATTATTTTTCCTTCTCCATCTATCTTTATAAATCTGGCAAAGATTGTGGTGTTTTCAGTTTAAGTTTTTTGATACCTTGTAGTCAACTACATCCAAAAAAAAAAACTGGTACAAAATATTCTGGAAGTGTGACTGAATTGTCTGTGTATTACAATCATCTTGGGTGCTTCGACAATTTTATACTAATTTCTAGGAAATATTTAAGATTCTATCTAGTAGGCTAGAAGTTGAAACAGAGGCAGATCATTTTAAGCAGCAATGTAGGAGACCTTTCAAATTGTGTTTGTCTACTGTCTTTAGATTCTCCTAGAACTTAATTTATTTGCAGTCCTGTTTTCTCTGTAGACTATAAACTGAAGTGGGGGTGGGTATTTGTCTCAGTGTCTCAAATCCATGAAACAGAACTTGGAAACTGTTCAACAAGTCAAAGCATGTTTGTTGATAGACACATCTGACTCTTGTGCTTTCTTTTACTTCTCAAGCTCCAATGGAGCCATTCATTACTTGGTAAATAAATGTAAACATAACAAAATGGTTCAAAATCATCTGCTTTTTTTTCAAATGCTTTGCTTTTGCATGCTTAAAAATACTCAGTACGTTTTCAAGCATAATGCATACAATATTTAGCATTTACAATAATTAGCAATCAAATCTCTCTATAAGACACATGATGGGTAAGTACTATAGAAATGCTACATATAAGATTTTGCCATAAGATTTGGTCACGTGGTGGACACATCACATTTTCTCAGTCTTCTTGGTTTTCACTTGCATATATTTTTTTCCTTTGGCCAAAACAGCAAGTTGTCTAGGCAACAGAAAGAGGAAAAAAAATCAGAACAAATCTATGAATGCCCCTCAGGAGAGGAAGAGGCAATACTTGCTGCATTACTTAGGGAGTGAAAGGAAAGGGGAAATGATCATCTTAGCTTCTTTGCAGCTGCATTCCATATTCAAGGCCACACCTGGACAGGGTAAACCTTCCCTGATTATGAGCTCCAGCCACAAAGGAAAAGTGCCTGCCTGAAAAAGCAGACTTTGTCTTTGGGGATTCCTTTTTGCTATTTCAGTGTTTAACAGATGTCCCAGCTTAAGCTTTATGTTCTGAAAATAGAATGGTGTGGACAGAAGTTCTGTGCCCCTTCTCACAGAAATTTCTCACAGTGACTTTAGGTTTTAGAAATGTATTTAGAAATAGGAATATATTAGATAGAAATAGCTCCTTTCATTACTTCCTTATATCTTAAAAAATTTATTGCCTATAGATATATTTATATATTCTAGTTACAAAACATACTTGATGTTTACTGTCTCAGGTTAGGAGACACAGATGCTCTTTGCAAGTCTACATTATCAAATGCCTAATATCGTAATTGCGTGCCATATATATGTATATATATGACTTGCAAAGACTATTTGTGTATATATATGCATATATACACACATATCATATATATGGTATGCAATTAAAAGACATGTATGTGTAGTTTCTATTATTGATGATGTTCTTGTATCACCTTCCTATGGTTGTACCTACACTATCTCTGTAATCTTATCTGAGTATATTGGAAACCGTGTTTACTGGTATTGGAAGTAGGAAATTCAAAGGGAATACCAAATTTGAGAGACACAGGGTAAAAAAAGAGAAATAACTACAAAAGCTATACTTGCAAAACTGTTTGGTGTAAGTGAACTGAACACCTGGGGGGGAGGGAAAGGGGAGGAGGGAGGGGGGCATGAGGGACAAGGCAACAAACAGTACAAGAAATGTATCCAATGCCCAACGTATGATACTGTAACCTCTCTGTACATCAGTTTGATAATAAAAATTTGAGAAAAAAACAAAACAAAAACAAAACAAAAAAAAGACAACCCCTTCCTCACACACTCACTGTCTTGGCTTTCTAAAAATAACAAGTTTTTATTCAATAGTAAATTTGATTGTTCACATAAAACAGTACACATATTTGTTGTCCAGTTCTCACAATTAACATAGTGATAAAATAAAGTTTAACACTAAGTGAAATTCCTTTGATCCATAAATATTCATAACCTTCATATGATATTCAACTATAATTTTGACTAAAATCTTTAAGGAACGCGGAATGAAGCATATCTAATGGCACTTGGAATTTAAATGGTGTCAAGTTCAGTTATAGAAAAAGGCTTTATGTCCTGTACAAGACCAGAAATTTTCATTCAAGTCTTCAGTAATTCCCATGAAAACTGTTTATAAAAGCACATGTTACATTTTAAAGGTCACCTGAAAGAAATGTCCAGGAACCTATATTTCTATTACAAGTAGGCCTTTCGCTTTAAAATTGTCCTGAGAAATACAAGAAACTACCAATCACATTCAACTATAAAAAGAGCAAAACTCTACCCTATGCAACATATAAGCCTGGAATTTATTGTAAGACAAACACTGTGTGTGTGTGTGTATGTGTGTGTGTGTGTGTGTGTGTGTGTGTGTGTGTGTGTGTTGATACTGTGGCTTGAACTTGGCTTGGGTGTTGTCCTTTAGGGTTTTGTTGTTGTTTGGTTGTTGTTGTTGTTTTGGGGTTTTTTTTTTTTTGGTTGTTATTTTGTTTTCTACTCAAGTATGGCACTATACCATTTGAGCCATAGTTTCACTTTCAGGTTTTTGGTATTACTTGGAGATGAGAGACTTATGGACTTTCTTACCTTGAATTAAAATGTCAATCCTCAGATCTCAGCTTTATGTGGATTATAGACATGAGGCATACCACTTGGCAAATACTTATTTATTATATCAACTATAAGTAAACTCTAAAACAACCAAACTCCTAAAAACACATTAGAAAGATAAATGGTTTCTAGGGTCAAGGTGAAGGGGAAATGTTTATCAAGTGCTACATATTTTGTTACATGAATACATTCTGGGAATATAACATACAACACAGTAACTACATTAGTTATTCTCTATTGTAGTGTTCTCTATTTTTTTTTTGTCAAAGTGATGTAGAGAGGTTCTCTATCTTTATCTTACTATTAGAAGTAGATCTACCTTGACAAATGCAATGATTTCCTAATTTGCTATCCTCTCTGACTCTTGTTGCACATTCTTTGTTTAACTCTTCCTGGTAGTTTTTCATTGGCAACAGAAAATGTCGTCTTTTTGCAAGACAGTGAGGACTTTATATGAAGGCCCTGCTTTATTTTGTAGTCTCTGTCTACATCCTTAAAATGCTCCATTCCATTTCTTCTGAGTTTTCACAACTTTGTTTACACATTATCTTCTTTGATACACTCAGTGAAAAAAAGTTTGTTTTTCTACTTTCTTGAAATTATTAGCTAGCTTTTTGCCTTTCAAAATATTCAGACTTATTTCTCAAGGTCCAAGTTAAATATGACCCTTCCTATGTAGAGTTTCTGATTCCCTACAATTTTTTTTTTCCTATATAGGTGCACACTTTTTTTCTTTTCTAGAAAACAACTCCTTGTATACTAGCTCATACTTTTTTTAGCTTCTGTCTTTTGTTGCTATAAATAGATTTATTAAAGGAGAGATGTCTTATTTATCTTTAAAAAATTTATACCACATCTCTCTCAACCTGTCTCTTCTTTCCTATAGAAAGAGATCATGGCATGCTTTTAGAAAAACAGGAGGAAAGGACATGGTTTCTAACACCTTTTCCTGTTGCAACTTCTGTTTAATATTTAAGTCTATGCATCTATATCCTGTTAATAGACATTGACTGTAACAATATTCTTGAATTTCTTTAAATTTAGAAATAGTTGTATTGTACTTTTAGTAATAATTCTATTTTACTTTCTTAGCTTTTACTATCTCATTTGCCACAGTTGAAAGATGGAAAGAATTCTAATGAAATAGTAAGTGAATTAGGTTTTTGAATAAAAGAAAATGTTCTGACTTTTTATTTTGCTTTGGTAAATTACGTACTGTATTCAAGTTTCTGTATAGCAACATTAGTTTTCATTCTTACTTAAAATTGGAGCTTTAAAGAGGAGAGGTTCAATAGTCTTCTATCTTGCATAGAAATTTTCATACAAGACGGAGACAGCAAAATTATGATATGCCTATATTTCATGAATATTCTTTGATTATCTCAATATAGTTTGTACTATGAGGAGTATTGACATATTCTTAATGCACAAAATTTGAAAGAGTTTTAATATGGGAATAGGCCATTATTCTACAAAGTTTTTACAGAATAACATGCAAACAAGCAATTCTGAAATAATGAAGACATTTATCTACTTTGTTTTATTAAGTTTAAACATTGTTGGGAAACTTTGTAATACCTATGAGGAAATTAAACTATGTACAAGGGATGTATTATACACTTTGTACAGTATTATTATTTACTTGAACCATCATTAATTAGGAAGATATTATTCCCTGGCTACAATTCAGGAAGTGATTACTTCAAAGAAATAAGTAACTTGTTCAGTCATAGGGTACATTAGGTTCCAATATTCAAAGAAGTTTTATGTTACAATGGTCTTAACCATTATACTATGAATCTAAGACTCTAGGTAGTAAAGTTAAGGGTAAATCATATGGAATTGGATGAAATGCTGACACATGAGTTCTGAGTATTTGTGTGCCACATTGTGTTTATAAGACCTTGTTCTCTCTGAGAGCTTTGTGTCTTCAAATATTAATAAGGGTGCAAGAGACTTTCTGTGGATTCAAGACTAGCTAAAATTAAAAACCAAATGTTTTGAGCAACTTCTAATCAAAGACAATTACTCAGGAAATGCCTTGGATCCTCATCATCATAGTTTAATGAAGTTCCTTACTCAAATCTAATATAATACCTCCTGATGTTTTGGTAATTATATATCTTAAAGTCTCAGTAATAAATGACCAATCTCTACAATTTTTTTTGTGTGTGGTCATGTAGCTTGAACTCAGGCCTGGGCTCTGTCTTTGAGCTTTTATGCTCAAGGCTATCACTGTAACAATTTGAGACACACATCTGCTTCTGTGTTTTTTGTGATGGACTGGAAATAAGAATCTCATTGACTTCCTTGCCCAGCTTGTCTTCAAACAGTGATCCTCAGAGCTCAGCCTCCTGAGTAGCTAGGATTACAGGAGTAAGCCAACAATTCCCTGCCCTTTCTGTACAACTTTTAATTAGTGTACTCTTCCCACTCCTAAAAAGAAGTCCGTTTGGTAAAAACTGTTTAATCCTAAAACATCTCAATGTATAATTTTTATCTTTTTTCCTTAGTTGTAAGATATGGCAATACTGCATTTGTTATATAGTTATTTGAAACAAAGTGCAATGCAAACTCCACTTCTATTCCACACTTATATCCTGGCCTATTACAATGGGCATGCCAGTTTCTAAGACATTTTGAATGCATTGTTTTTCCTATATGACTTTTTCTGTAACTAAAGAAAATAGAGCTAAAAGAGAGCAACCAAGACATATTTCATTCATGGTTTTTGACAAAAACCTGACAACTATTAAGTAATTTGCTCTTTGAGTATTTGCTCTTGTTATTAGTATTATATGCCTAAGGAATGGGAATGAGTTGTTTTTAAGCTACAGGAAAACAGATTTTTCCCTTCTAGACTCTCAGTAGCTGAATTTCCTTTTGGCCTTTTAAAGTGCAAGGCCATCTTGTAGTTGTTTCCTTTGCAAGTTGCTTCTCATAAGATGTGCTAACACAGGGAAAGTAGGTACACAGGCAAGTATACATAAATGGTATGTTGCTTCAGAGTATTCTTGGCAGTTGCTGTCTATGTGGATTTAAGGGCAGCTTTTAATCCTTTCCACGGAATTCTGGGAGTAGATAAATAATGAGGGAAAGCACAGGAAATGTCAAAGGAAGGTGCATCCTGGGAGTGGTAGTCCATCACTTTCAGGAAGGGACAATCTACTCCTCTGTCAAGTTGGTCTGTTCAGACTTTCTCAATGTGGCAAGCTTCCTCCGATTCATGCCTCTGTAAGTGGTTATAGCTCAAATAGGAGTGGCTCTCTTAGGCTTCAAACTCCACTTCTAGGAAAATGTTTCCATCATTCACCATTTCCTACAATTGTTATATCTCAAGCTGAAAAAGCTAGTGTTCGCTGGGAAAAGGCGGGATCCTGGAACTCTCCTTTTCCTGTCTATCACCTGAATTAAAGCCAGAGGGAGTGGAGAGGGGATATAGCATGCTGTGACATCTGCATTCCAATGGAATTTTACAAAAAGTTTCAGAAATGGTGAGCAGCTAGTTTGTGAATGAATGCTTTTTATTTGCATATATGTACACCCAACCAGGAAAAGTTGTTATTTTCAAACCTAAGTTTTACTTTTTTTTTTTTTTTTATCGAACTGCTTTTCACTCTCATCACCTTCCTTACTTATTGTAGCATTCTATGATAGTTTATCTGATAACAAGGAGAGATGGAGAGATGCTTGCTACTTGTTAAACGAAAGTCCAGCTTAATGGCTATCTTGCTGGTGGCCTGCAGAGTTCAGTCTGGTTTGGATGTTACACAGAATGTTTGCAGATTGCTTAGGTACTCTGTGGTCTCAACTTGTTCTTTTCTCGGCATTTGCGAAAAAATAAGGATTAAAATAATTCATTCTATTTTGTGAGCTCTTCCAAGTAATCTCTTTTTCCAGGATCTTCAGCCTGCTTTATAGGCACTTTTCAAACATCTGTCTATTACCTCCTGTAAGGAAATCACATCATCCTATTTAAGAGAAAAAGACTTGTTATTTTGCATCAGAGTACACAGTCCTTAAGTCAAGAGTAACTCTTGATCTACTGCCAATGTAAATTCAAAACCACTAGGGTTTCTCTTAGTATAAAATGTGAAAATAACATAAGATTCAAGATTTTCTGTTTATTATTATACAAGTGGGAATTCTGAAGGAAGGACAAATAGTCTTTTCTTATTAAGATGTTACTCTATTCAGCAGTTTTCACATGGTAAAACTTTAAGGATTGTATGTTCATGTTCATGGTGTCTACAACATAGGCTAATAAAGCTGAGCCACATGTATTTTCCAGTAGAAATTAAATGTAGAATCCTTGCATAAATTGCTTGGTGGACTTGTAAGAATTTTGATGCTTCTTTTGAAGCTAAAGGAAAAATAAAAATAAACATTTTTTTTTCTGACGAACTCAAATTCAATAAAATGATCAGTAATTTAAAAATATCAGATTGGGAAGCATAAACTTAAATATATTCTTGGCAGTTCTCAGTTGGTCTTCTTTTGGTTAAATATAAACACAAAATGAATTAATGTTAAATTCTTTTTTTAAAGTATTTGAATTCAGGTTTTAAAAAATCTATTCCATCATTTTTTCTTGGTGTTTCAGAAAAAAAAAAAACTTTTCATAAAATAAATGTTTGACTATTTTGCTTATTTTCTTTATACTATCAATTTTTCCCACCAAGAGTTGCTTTGTTTAATTTACTCTGAATAGGATGGACATGCACAGCTGTAAAAGGGCTCTAATATTCAGGGAGCACTTTTTGAGAGTTTCTTCAGCTACCAAGAAGGTACTCCAGAGTAATGTCCAAAATATTGGTCCTGCTCTTCTATTGAGGCTCTCAAGGCAGCTGGCCAGCAGGGTGCAGTGTCTTTCTTGGCTTTTACTTTATTTTTCAGAATATATCCTGGCTTCATTATGCTCACTTTTCATTGTCAGCCAGCTTGTGAACTCTCAGGAACAGACATCCTCACAAACAAAATGACATTATGAAAAACAGACCTCAGATATTGGCACATCAGCCTAACAGATGGGGACTCTGGAAAGGAAAAAAAAAATCACTGGAAAGATTGGCATGGCTCTACTATATGCAAAATGTTGCTTCATTCTCTACCATCCAGAGCAATGCAACTTAAGGAATTGTAATTAAATTTCATTAACAGGGAACATATTGTGTGAGTGAACAGAAAGAATATGATTGTAACATTTCAAAAAAGACACTTGGAAAATCTATGGGTGATTGTTGTGAACCTCTGTCTCAGAATTTCAGAAGCTCAGGAAATTTAAATAACTGAAGCAAAATTTACTATAGGCAATTGTTTTATGTAAATATTGAAACTTTATCTTTGACTAAAATCCCTACTCTTCTGAATTGCCCTAATTTAAGACAGTAATTGGTTAAATAAATTTGAAATTCATTTTTTCTCTCTTTGCAAACTACTTATGAAAAATTCATAATGGACTACATGCTGCATTTATTTTATTTGCTAACTTATTTGTTGTCAAGTGGTGTACAGAGGGGTTACATTTTCATATGTAAGGGCATGTGCACATTTCTTATCAAACTTGTTACCTCCTCCCTCATTTTTCTCCCACTTTCCCTCCTTTCTAATTCCCTCTATGCACTCTGAGTTGCACAGTTGGTTCACAGCATATTATCTTGTAAGTATTGAGGTTGCATTGGCTCACCTTTTACCCTTAGTCTCTCCATTTTGACGTTCTGTATCTCTTCCCTAGTTCCTATAAACATATATACAATAATATATACAACCAAAATCAGTTACAGTGACATGAGGAGTAAAACCATAGGGAAGAAAAACAAAAGAAAAAGACCTAATTTTACATAGTACTTTGAAAAGAACAGCAATAATGATAAGCCACTTATTTCCATAACTTGGATTTCATTTCGTTTAGCATCATCTACTTGGACTTCATTTAGTTTAGCATCATCTTATGTGTTCAAATGTACATAGCTATTGAGCTATTGTGATCATCTGCTAGGACTATCCTAGACATATACTAATTATTAGCAATGAGGGAAACCATAGAGTCTGTGTTTCTTTGGGTCTGGCTCACTTCACTTAGTATGATGTTTTCCAAGTCTTTCCATTTCTGTTTTTGTTTTGTTTTTGTTGCCAGTCCTGGGGCGTGGGCTCAGGGCTTGAAAACTGACCCTGGCTTCTTTTTGCTCAAGGCTAGCACTCTACCTCTTGAGCCACAGCACCACTTCTGGCTTTTTTTTCCCCCTATATATGTGGTGCTGAGGAATCAAATCCAGGGCTTCATGTATATGAGGCGAGCACTTTAACACTAGGCCATATTCCCAGTCCCCCAAGTCTCCATTTTTTTATGAATGGGGTAATGTCAATCTTTCCGATAGAAGCATAGAATTCCATTGGGTATATGTTCCCCATTTTAAAGCTTCAGAGTAATCCTTAAATTGAAGTAGATTTGTCATCTTAAAGAAAGAAAATGAAGATAACGAAATGTAGTTAATTGCACTTTACACAGCTAGTATCTAATAGAGCAGGCTCTGGCCCTGGCCATCTAAGTCTAGAGTTGGCAGTCCTGTCCAGTCCACTTCATTAACCTTCCATTTTATCATCCTTGATGCTTTGCTTCTCAGCTTCAGTTACACACTGAATAATCTGGAAGAGTAAAACAAATAATGTCCAAGGTACCTCTGAATATGAATATGGGAAGATTGTGTTAAGAGTATTAGTAAGCTTTGAAAAAAGCACTGGAGATTGTTCTGCATTTCAATCCAGATATAGAACTGTTTTTCTAAGCCATAATCATTTCCTCCTAGGAAGTGTATTAGTTTCTGGGGCTAGTATAACAAATTCCCACCAATGGGGTAGCTTAAAATATAAGATTTATTTCTTTACAGTCCTAGAATCTAAATATGATAATAGAGCCATGTTTAGTTTGGAGGTTCTATTTTATGTCTATTGTTTGTTTATCCACCTATTAATAACTTATTATGAAGAAATATCTTTCCTTTCTTTCCTTTTTTCTTTTTCCCTCCCTCCTTCCCTCCCTCCCTCCCTCCCTCCCTCCCTCCCTCCCTCCCTCCCTCCCTCCTTCCTCCCTCCTTCCCTCCCTCCCTTCCTTCCTTCCTCCCTTCCTTCCTCCCTTTCTTCCTTCTTTCCTTTCTTCCTTCCTTCCTTTTATAAAAAAATTTCTTTCTTTATTTGTGGGTCCTGAGGATTGAACTCAGGGACTGGGTGCTATCCTTGAGCCTTTTTAGCTCAAAGCTAGCACTCTACCACTTGAACTATAGCACCACTTCTGCTTTTTTTTTTTTTCTGAATAGTTTATTGAAGATAATAGTCTCACTGACTTTTCTGCCCTGGTGGCTTCAAAATGTGATCCTCATATCTCAGGCTCCTCAGTAATTAAGATTATAGGCATGAGCTGCCAGCACCTGGCTAATAGGCTTTCTTTCCTCCTATGGAGTATACTAGTTTCTTGTAGCTAGTGTAACTAATTCCCACAAACTAGGTGGCTTGAAAACAACAAATTGTGTAAGAAATTCCCACAAACTAGGTGGCTTAAAACAACAAATTTATTTCCTTTTAGTATCTATCTACCTATCAGCTATGTATGATATTGATTATAAGATATACTGTTTTCCTTATTAGCACTATTTGTATCTGTACTTTTATTAACACATTTTAATTTTAAACTTGTATAAACCTTAAGAAAGAATATAGGTATTTTGTATATCTTTATTAAGTATAAGATATAGTACATTACGGTATTGTTTAGTAACAGTCTTTCTCTAGATATTTATATTTCTATGACTTACTTATTGGTCCAAAACTCTTTTTAAAGCAAAATACTATTTCTTTACCAGAAAATAAAGGTGTTTCTAGAAACACCTCTCCTGCTATTGTGAACATTAGGAATTGCCTTGCAATTACTGTAAATTTTCCAGTTATAAATATGACTAATGGTGTTATAGTCTTCTCACTTACAAAGTTCATCTGAAGTTCAAGTATAAGCATCAGAAGTTTTGGAGGGAAATAGCACAGCTCCACAACTTCCTATCCAAATGGCTTCAGCAATTTACATACCCTTAACTCTAATAGGGGTTAACATCACTTGTTCATAGCATTGTGATGACAATCAAATTATAGCACATTACTTCAAGCACAGAACCTGATATGAGACTCACTGTAATCTCCTGAAAGAAGCCAACTTCTAAAGATACTCATTTCTTGATGGGATTCTTACCATCACACATAAGTGCACATCTGTATGTGGATGTCAATGTAATTGAGAAATTTTAGCAATGAGTTTGCCTTTGCTTTGCATAGAAATTCCAAGTATACACTATGTATCCCTTTAAACTTAGTTTCTTTTCTTTTTTTCTTAAAAGAATTTCTATTCACTAATACAAAATCTGAATTTTTAACCTGATTATTGGGACCAGTCATTCTAACAGCTCATTTGACATTACCTGTCTTGTCATCAACAGCTTTTCCAGAGCTACAGGCTTTATGAAATTCGATGAGTTTCTCACTTTCAACTTGGGCTCCTTCAGTAATTAAACTTTTCTAATGAAGACATCATGAAGGGGATAACTAGGCTGTAGAGCATTTTCAGTTTCTTTCGCAATGCTGTCTGGAAGCAGTTTATTAGCCATTTCTTTTAAGTTACTTGCTTCACCTTTCATGTTGTTATTTCCACTGTCTTCTACAGATCCATTGGTACTAAGCATAGGGGATATTGCATATCTGCTCTTTATTTGTGTGTGTGTGTGTGTGTGTGTGTGTGTGTGTGTGTGTGTGTGTGTGTGTGTGTGTCTTGGGCTTGAACTCAGCAGGGCCTGGACATTGTCCCTGAGGGTCTTTGTACACAAGGCTAGTGCTCTATCACTGAGCCATAGCTCCGGTTTCGGCTTTCCTTGAATAGTCTATTGGAGATAAGAGTGTCTCTCACTTTCCTGCCTGGGCTGGATTTGAACTACAATCTCAGCCTCCTCATACACAGTAGTATTATAAACACGAGCACCTGGCATCCACCTTGATCTGTATGTTTTAGAGTACAAGTAAAACAGAACAGATGAAGCAAATGACCGTTGGTAGTTTTGACAGAAGCATGAGCCTCATTCATGGCCTGATATTTTTGATCATGGGAAACACAATGATATTCACTTGATGGAAGTTAGGCAGATTTTGGCTCTAGTATCCTCAGTTTGAATTTTCTAAATGCAAATTTCTTCTGTTTATCAGCAGACCCTGGAGGCAATCAGCTGAAATTCTGGTTTCTTGAGTCCTTGTGGCTAATTTTCCCCTGTATTTCTTAAATTGAACATAGCTGGTATTTTCACAACCATATAATTTTTTTTAAGAAAACGGACTAAACTCTTTTTGGTCACCTGGATGGATGTGGAATGTGTAAGGCATGTGTCCTTGCCAACCAGCACAAGGCTACTCAGAGAACCTAAAGGTCCAACTTGCATTGATTTAGATTTTCTATCCAACAGTTCGTGATCAGTTTTTGGATACTAAATGCATCATATTCTGAGTGATGAAGTAGAATCCAAATTTAATTCTAGTTGTGGAAATGTAAACATAGCATCCTTTAAGTTTTCATATCCATGCCATCCAACAGCACTCACTATAGCAGATTTAATTCTGTTTTTCAATGTAATGGATTTGATTAGCAGATTCAAGTGATTTGGGAAACATATAAGCATACAAATCTACCACATTCTGTGCACGGAGCATTTAATTTACTGAGAATTAGCAAAAAATGTTTTTTTAATGGAAATTTAAGTGGGTTAACTTCAAAAGATATTTAAAATGGAATCATTTTGATGTTCTATAAGTAAATATATCCTCAGGGGAAAATAATACTATTTCAATGTATTTTGACAGTTATTCTTCTTACATGTCAAATATTTTAAGCATAGAGGAGACAATCCAATGTCCTACTGGGATATTTAAACATCTGAAGTTTAATCTTATTAATCATATAGGCTTTAAGTTTTCCTAAGGAAAATAAAGCCTAGAAGACCCATTTTATTCACAGATTTTTGACAAAGCATAGTAAGAAATAATTTTAAAATAAAAAGAAATTTCAAGACAAAACTTTTTAATCCCCCCCCATGCTCATGGCTCAGTTAATACAGAGTTCTCAATAAGTCCTATGTTATCTTTAGTTATGTTAAAACCATTGTATGATCTGCCCATGACTCCAAAAGCAATACTTACAAAACCATTTGGTGTAAACCAACTGAACAGCTCATGGGGGGAAATGCAAATGGAGGGGGAGGGGTGACGAGGGAGGAGGTAACAAATTGTACAAGAAATGCACCCACTGCTTTATGTATGAAACTGTAACCCCTCGGTACATCACGTTGACAATAAATAAACAATTTTTCAGGGGAAAAAAGTAAATGATGCCCCAGAGTAAAGTAAAAGTAACTGTGCTTAATTTAGGCAATAAAGTGAAAAAAAAAATGTTGAAAGCGAGCATGTATAGTGGAAGTTGGGTGATATAAGGGAAACATATAAATCAAGCAATTGTAACTTAGTAATAATCTCTATGCATCTGGAGAATTCATCAGTTTTCCACATTGGCAGTCTCTTCAGAATTATATAGTCACAAATAATGGGCTGCTTATAAATTTACAAGAGTTCAACCACTTAACTGTGTCTAGAAGATGTTTGCATTTATGCATGAGCATCTAAGCATTAAAGATTATACACATTAATATATTTTGTTGATTGATGTAAGTCAAAGTTCAAAGATAATAGTCACTTACTATTCATGGTGAAGTGCTTAACCACATTTTTGTCAGTATGTATGACATCCTTTGTAGAAAGATTTGGCAGAAAGAGTTTAGACTTCAGTAAAAATTCACAACTTTTAAACTGGGAGGAGAAACTTCCGTTGAATATATTCTGTGATTCAAAAGCATATATTATATACAAGGTTCAACAGAAATGCCTTTTCATTATGTTGTAAGTTTTCTTCAATCACTTTTTAGTGCTTTCTCAACATAAATGTGGACTTTACAAATGATCACACAGAACTCATTTAAATATTTTTTTATATTCAGAATTTTTGGATGTTAGGAGACACTAATAATAAATATAGGTGAAACAATGTGGAAAGATATAATCATTTTCCCCATTGCCTTAAAATCCCAATTTACAAATTTGATTACAAATTAGTAACTATTTATTTAGCATCTATTTAGGACACGAAACATAATACACCATAAGCTGACTGTAAGAGAATCAATGCAGTTTAGATATAAAAAAATAAAGAAAAGCAAAGGTAAGAACTGAAGAGTTACTAAGACACCAAATATAAACCAAAACCTAAATACTACAAGAGACTTAGGATAGCCCACCTCCTGGTATTTGCACATACTATGTCCTGATTTTCATTTGAAATGACATTTGATTGACATTTGAAATGTATCATTTCATTCAGAGAGGGTGTTATCATAATCCCATTTGGTAACAAAGCTATGAACTAGAAAAAACATTTATCAGCAAGTACTCCACCAAGTGTCTCAGTTCAGAACTTGTGACAATCCTGAGATGTTCTATCATTACCCTGTTTTAAAGATCTTTAAGGCACAAAGAAATAAAATAATTGCCTAGGTTACGTGGAAGTGACAGATCCAGCATTCAGTTATGAGAACTTTAGTTCTAGGGCAGAGGGCTTGATGCTAGTGGTAAAATGCCTTTTGCAAGGTTAAAACCTCAGTACTACCAAAAAAAAAAAAGACATAAGTGCTCTTATTCTGCAACAAGTGTTCACTATACAATTTCTCTCTTTCTTATTCCTCTTACCTTGTAACATCTTTACTTAGCTTACTTTATCTGTTCTTCCATTTGCAATTTTTCTTAAAATTTTTTCTCCAGCATTTCCAATTAGTTTACATTAATTTTTTATTTTGCATTTTCTTTCTCTTTTTTTGTCTTTTAAAGTCTTACTTAATAGACAAGTAAATATATATGTATTAATCATGTGTAATATATTTTAAAATATATTTAGATGCATTATAGAATAGTTACTCCATTTGTATACAAAACATTTTATTAGCTATAATTACCAAACTGTAGAGGAGCACATTTTTGCCCAGGTGGGATATCCAGTTACTTAGTTCCCCTTGTTGCTGAGGATGATGTGCATGTGCTTCTATGCCCAACCATGTGCTTCCCTTGTAGTTTGGATAACAGATGTGCATTGAGTGAGAAAGAAAAAATGGCCAAGGTTGCCTCAAAATTCAGTCCCCAGATCTCTTCCACGCAGATAGCTTCAGCCATTTTATCCAATGATTGGTAGCCTTTTCTTGGAGAGGGCTTAGATAGGGATATGCAGCTCTTCTGCCATCTTCTTCTCATTCTCGATTGGGAGGCTTTTATAAAGCAAATTTTATATGTAAATTATGTTGAATTACTAAAAACAAAATGTGTTATTAAAATGTAAATATAAAAATTATAAAGTTGTTTTCAGTCATGATTATATATTTGTAAATGGACAGGAACTGTGTAAAACATCCTTGTTTTATCGGATTAACTTGACTCCAAAGCTGTGCAGTTAGTGGCTTCTGACTCTAGTCCAGGAGCATTGTGATTTACTCAAGTTATGAGCAGTCCTAAAGTTCCTCAGTACACCCTGTTCCTGGGAAAATATTTGCAGGTTCTAAAGTGGTCTAATAACCAACTTTTAGAAGTCATCTACATCTAAAGAGCCTAAATATAGTATTCGTTTTACAGGCATCTCATAACTGAAATAATCCAGGCTTTCTCATCTGATGTTGCACTTAACTGAATAAACGGCAGGTTTAAAATGAGGCTGCTAAGATTATTTTCAGTGCAACCCTACTGTAACATGTTTTCTTTAGAGAGAATTTGGCATGTGTTGGGACTGAATTGGATTGCTTTCAAAATGATTTAGTCACTAATGTATAAAATACAAGATAATTTCTTCCATTAGCATGCCTATTCACTATAGTTCAAGGAAATATAAAACAAGTCAGCATTGCCACATGGATTCATTTTTCTTTGGAACTACTTACAGTTTAGCAATGCTGTAGATGTGTTTCCTTCTTAGTAACATCTCTCTTTCTGAATGAATGGTAAAATGTTTTTGAAAATATGAAATTTCTTGTCACTCATCAATATTTATTGAGCAATATTTATGTGCCAGGAAATGTCAAAAAGCCTTCTAGATACTTAACTAAAAGACCCAAGAGCTTTGGAAATAGTTGGGGATTTATAAATAAAAATACTAATAAATCACAAGTGATCCAGGGATATAGGTTATTGTTACTGATGATTAGGTTATTGTTACTGATGACTTGGACTTTATACATAAGAATCCCCCAAGGCACAAATTCATTTTATATTACCCAGAAATTATAATAGGTCATACATGGCTTGTTCACATTCCAATATATAGTAATTATGACAAATTAAAGAATAGGTTGACATATTAGTGAAAATTTATGTGTGTTATAGAAATCATGTAAAATGTATTTTCTTACATTAGGCATCATATTTATGTTTCTTCATTATCTTTAATTTTCCTTGAAATAGTGAAACCATATAATAACAAGATAAATAAAATGTTTCTGTTAATAAAATAGAAATTCCAGTGTTCAGCAAAAAATGTAATTGTTCAAATAATTAGGCATCAACATAGAATTCAAGATAGATGGCTCCTCAACCAAGCAATGGATTATTCCTGTAATCCTTGCTACTCAGAGGCTGAGATCTGAGGATTGAGACCAAAAGCCAAGCTGGGCAGGAAAGTCTGTGAGACACTTATCTCCAATTAACCACCATAAAGCTGAAAGGGAGCTATAGTTCAAGTGGTTTAAATGCTGAAGGATAGTACTTAGGCCCTGAGTTAAGGACTAGGACCAGCCCAGAAAGAAAAGTTTCTCATTCCATGCATTAAAATTTTTAAGGGTTTATATGCTTTAAGTTTTTACTGGAAAGGAAGACTTGATTTATTTGACATAAAAATACTGTTTAGTATTATGCAGGATAAAATGCTACAAATTCAATATAATTTAATGGCTAAAAGGGCATTTTATTGAAAGTGTTATATTATAAATTAGAAGTTTCATATTTTATATAAAATAGATTTGTGAAAATGAAATCACTGAATAATTACTAATTACAAATGAATCACTACTATAATTGGAAAATTATTCAGTGAAAAAGTGACAGCTATTAATACTTCAATTCTTACTCCTATATGGTGATACACTAATTTGCTGAATTACCTTTGAAATTAGGCAAAAATATGAGATCAAATTATGTGTAATTTTGGATAAAATATTTTTTTTAGTGGCAAGAAATTTATAAGAAAATTTTCATATCTCCTTTCTACTACTGAGATTATACTGGACAACTTTGTTAACATAAAACCACTCAATTGGACTCAAAATAACTTTTGTAAATCTTACCTTGGATTTTAGATGGCCTACTTCCAGAAGCATAAGAAATATTTCTACTGTGAGCAATGAAATAAAGTCGACTCTTATGTGGTGCCACCTACTTGTAATCCCAGCTATAAGGATTCAGGATATTTAAATCAAGAAGATCTTTGCTTAAGTCCAGTTTGGGCAGTGAGCAAGACTCTTACTTCAAAAAACAAACTGGACTGGGTGGTTTACATCTTTACTACCAGCTATGAGATATAGCTAAAGACAGCGAAAGACATAGGTAAGAGGATTATAGTCAAGCTGGACCTAGGCAAAACCTCAAGATGCCATATAAAATATATGGAGAAATTGCCTAGTAAGTGTGGAGTTCTGAGTTCAAATGCCCTCCAAGTGCAACAAAAACATTGCATTATGGGAATATTTGAATAAATTAAGAAATAAAGTTGTAATACTCTGAAAGCCTTTGAAAGTATGAGCATCCTTTGACTTGTGAAAATTTGGGCTAAGAAAAGAATGGAAAGACTCATGTGGGAACATACAGAAAATCATTCATTCTTAATTCTGTACATCTTTGTATGACTAAAATACAAAAATGATGTAATTGTTTTTAATAAATGGAAATTTAAATAGTGATAGTAGATCTTAAAGGTGTCTCCTATTTTAAGACTACTGAGGCTTGAAACTTTCTTACTATAAGTATTTTTTTCATGGAAAGTAAGAAATGAGCCTTTTTTTCTAATAACCTCCATAAACCCAGCTATGTATACTGTCATCTCTCAATTTATTAGCTTTTATATACTCTATTTGTAGCTGTATAAGAATTTCATGGTGATGCTGAACAGAATTTCAAGATAGACTTCAGTGTCTCCTCTCTTTGTTTTCCAGCCAAAATGTAAATGGTGTGGTTTTTATCACCAAAACCTTTATCCAAACCCTTCATTGCCAAAGGCAATTTTCTCAGGAATATTCTCCTATAAAAGTTAAAAAAACTTAAAATGTCTCTACAGTTCTAGCTGAATGATATTTGAGACAAAGAAAAAATACTACACTTCATGTTTGATCTAAGACAGGCACGATTAATTCATTCCTAGCTGTAAGTTGTACCCTAGTAGACTTTGAGGCCTTATGGTGTAGTTACTTTCACCAATGATTTTGAAATTCTGAGAAATTTCTTTGGTGCTAGTACTGGGAGATGGAACTCAGGGTCTCTCTTGCTTGCTTCTTTTACTCAAGGCTAGCACTCTATCACTTGAGATGTATCTTTACTTCCAAAATCTGATAAATTTCTAAGTTACAGTTCACATTTCTATTTTTCTCATTTTGCATATCTATTATATCAGCAAACTTGATATTTCTTTTCCTTACCTCAATTTCTTTCCCTGCACTGTCAAAGAAAAAAAATATTTTTTTTTCAGTCATGGCACTTGAACTCAGGGCTTAGGTATTATCCCTAAGCTTTTGAATTCAAAGTTAATGCTCAATCACTTCGAGCCACAGCTTAATTTTTGGTTTAGAGATGGCTAATTGGAGATAAGAATCTCATGTACTTTTCAGCCTGTTCTGTCTTGGCTGGCTTTGAACCATGATCCTTAGATCTCAGTTTCCTGAGTAACTAGGATTAAAGGTGTGAGCCACCAGTGTCCTACTAAAGAAAAATTGTTAAAGTTAGAAATATGACTTTTTATACTGATCAGTTAAGCACGTATCAAACATCAGTGTCATGAATGGGGAAATCAGAGGAGGGCAAGGCTAGACCAAAGAGCATTGGAAAATCTATGAGGAAAAGTGTCCTGAAAATATTACCTACTTTGGGATACAACAAATTATAACCTCACAAGCACTAAGACTGGAGCCCTTTTTCTGCAAAGAAACTCTAACATGTTCTCTGCAGTGAACATAGCCTTGCCAGTTCTTGGTTTTAATTATAAATAGTGAAGTAAACTTGGTGGTCTTGGTGGACTTGTTGGATAAAAGTCCAGTGTGACACTGAAATCATATGCAAGTAATCTATTGATTTGTTACCAATTTTGGGTTATTGTTCTGTACAATTCCCTTGTCTAATGACAAGAAATCTCCAAAGATTATTCTCTGTTACTCTCAAAGGACAGTTTTCTAGGTTCTAGAGCCTATTTAGCCTATATAGATTGGTAGAATATATTACTTCATCACCTTCCTTTTTAGTATGATCAACTTTTAAGCTACTCCATTATTGTTGTTAAGCTACTCCGCTATTGTTTCTTTCATTGTTTGAGTGATAGTTTCTTTCCAGAAATGAATTATTTACTTATCTATTCAGCATAATTCTCTGCATGTTCTTGAGCCCATCCACTTCTTGTCCTCTTTGTTCTCAGAGTCACGGTAATGTTCTGCCTTTTGGAGTCCTTCAGCTATATGCAAGTGGAACACGTGCAGACAAGATTTGATTTGTCCTGGAAGCTTTCCTGACCGAGTCTTGATTGCTCGGCTCATCTTGAACTCGAGGCCTTTCCTGTCCCATGTTGCTTTCTGTGAGTAATGAAATTGCTTCACTTGTTAGGCCAGTGTTCGGCCTCACCAGACTTGTGCCAGTAGGACAAAGTATAACCAAGGATGCAGTGAGCTGATGTGATAAACTTGCTTTGCATAGAAATTGCATAAGGAAAACATTAGGAAAATTAGATACCAAATAAAATTTGTTGGGTACAAGCCATTCTGATAGTATGGCTCAAATGGCAGAGCAAGAGCAAAGCCTGGACTTCAACCCCCAGTCCCACAAGAAAAAAATTAAATTTAATTTAGTTTAAGAAAATACTGTTTTACTAAAACATGCTGTGGATCTTCTGAGCCCTCAGCAAATGGTAATGTTTTCCTTGATGTTAATGCTGCTCCTTGATCTCCATGGCGGTTGCATAAGGTTGAGCTGAGTGTAAAAGTTCCTTAAAGTAAAACAACAGTGAAATAAGCCTCATTTACTCACTATATTTTTGCAAAATATTTCTCTGTATGAGGTAACATTATTTGATAGGATTTTACCCAGTGCAAAATGTTTGTTTATGTGCATGTATCAGGGCTTGAGCTCAGGACCTCAGTGCTGTCTGTCTTTCACCTTTTCACTTATGACTGGCACTTTCATCATTTGAGCCACTCCTCGACTTCTAGCTTTTTAGTAGTTCAGTGGATTAAGAGTCTTATAGACGTTTCTGCCCTACATAGCTCTGAATAGTGACCCTCTGATCTCTGCCTTCTCAGTAGTTAGGAGTGAAGGCATGAACCACTGGCACCTCACACGCAATATATTTTTTTCATAGAGTCAATAGTCTCAAAACGTGCTGTCATTTCTTTTTCAATAAAAGTTATATATTCTAAACAAAGGACAAAGGGTGAACCAATGCAACAGTGATACTTACAATACAATATGTTGGAAATTAACTGTACAACTTTGGGGGGCGGGAGTGGGGAGTGATAGGTATTTTTCAGCCATTAATGTTTCATTGAGACATTGAAGTAATCTCATCATGCCTTAAGGCTCTACTTGAATCATAGCTCTCTCTCTCTCTCTCTCTGTGTCTCATTCTGTGTCTGTCTGTCTGTCTGTCCCCCCTTTTTCTCCCCACCCCCTCAGAATTCTAGCTCTCTTAGTATATCCATCAAAGCTGTAGTTATTTCCTCTTAAGTCTTGAAGTCTCAAGGTCATCCCCAAAGCTGGACTCAACTCCTTCCAAACTCCTATTATTTTTGGTGTTTTGACCATGAACATTGACCTCCTCACCCATGAACAGTGAATGTTCGTAGTGGCATCTAGAGCATCCTGTCCTTTATGTAAGTGTTTCAAATTAGTTTTCCAGATCCATCAAGGGAATTGATATCTTTAAGAACTATGACCTTACAAAATGTACTCAAATAACAAGGTTTGAATGTCAAAACTTATTCTTTGGTTCATGGGATAAAAATGTATGTTGTGTTAGCAGCATGCAAACAGCTTTAATGTGACCTCTTATAAGACCTCTGTGGAGACCAGGCATGTTGTCAAATGTCAGTGATATTTTAAATCTTTTTTGTTTTGTTCCTGGGTACTAGATCTCAATAGTAATCTTAAAATATTCGGTAAACCATATATATTTTTTTAAAGTGCTGTAATTTAGACTCTGTTTAGTGTCAGGGTCTAGCTATACCTAGGAGACAGGCCCCTTCTCCGGCCTTGGGGCTGCTTGGATGTTATCTACTCCTACCTTCTCCCTGGGTCTGGAACCTCCCCTGGAAGAGGGAGCTAAGACAGCCCCGCCTTACGTCTGTAAGCACGTGTGCCACAATGGTGCCAGCCGAGCCCAGGGGAGGCAGTTCTGTGGGCCATGATCTCCGCCCATAGAGGAAGTTCTGTGACATCACTATGATGGACAGATCATCAGCCAATCACTAGTACCTAGTTAGGCAATCCAAGCCCCTCCCCTTCCCGCTGTCATCACTGTAATAAATGCAATTGCCCTCCCCCTGAATAAACGGAAGTCCATCGGATGGCTCCCCGGAATCTCTGTGTCCAGAGTCCGCTTTAATGTAAGGGGGGACTTTGGGATGGGTGGTTTCGCTGGCTCGGCTTAGCCCCAATTGGGACACGCTCTGGCCTCCTGCTGGCGGGAGAAGCACATAGAGCCGAGTGTCCCCCACAATTTATGTAGCCCGACAGTTTAGCACTTGTAGAAGTAAAGTAGAGTATGTTTAGTGCACATTTTTAAGGACCTAAATTTTCAGAATGATACATAAATATTAACTTAAAGTTACCAGTGGCTTTGCCACTAATAAACCTGTCCTTTGAGAGAGAGGAAGAGAACAAGGGAAAAAAGGAAGGGGAGAACAAGGGAAGGAGAGAGGGAAAGAAAGAAAGAGGAAGAGGAGAAAAGAGTGGAGGAGGGAGAGAGTTAGAAAATGAAAAGAAGGAAGGGTTACTCAGGGGAACAGTCAGAATATATGGAACATTGTGGAATGAACTTTGTTACCTTATGTGGGTATGGTTTATAGTAGCTCAAACAAATCAGTAACATTAAAGACCACAGAGCATAACAGATGGCCCAAATGAATAATTTGAACTACTGCAATAAGTACCAAAATGTGTCATGGAGACACAAGTATTAGAAAGAAAACAGCACTGAAATACTTGCACATTACAGGGTTGCCACAAACTGTCAATTTGCTAAAAACACACATTGTAAAACACAATGACAAGAAGTGTGCCCATAGATTGGAAAAAGACTTTTAAAGACATAGTGGAGAATTTTTGAACTGTGGTTGACCAATTCTAGCCAATCAGAAATTATTTAAATTATATTTCAAGTTATACCTGTAATGTTCATACTTGAAATAAATTCTAAGTTATAAAGTTTGAAATTACATTTGTGCTTGATATTTTACAGTTTTGTTTATACAGTGTATGTGTTGATAGTATTTTTCATGTGATTTTTCTCTTAAGGCCTCACCTGTCAAAAAATCTTATATCTATGTGTCTAGAACATGTTAAATCATGTTACGTTTAAGAAGAATTTCCTCTGCTTTCTTAAATTCCTCAAAAATGGAATCTAAATAAGTGATATGAAGATGTGAAGTTAATGTCAAATGTTGGATAAGCAGGAATTTAAATGACAAACTAAAAATTAGCATAAAATCCTTTAATTCTTGGGAGAGTGGAGTTTTATAACTATTTTTCTAACTCATGAAAGTCATACTATCCTGGAATGAACTACAACACTAAAATTCATTTATATTGGTTTCAGCTCAGGAAGAGGTTAACACAACCATGTTAATTCCTATTTATTACAGATCTGTATCCCAAATTGGCCTTCTTAAAATCAGCATCAGCTACTGCAAACTGTTAGATGATGAATTCATCTCTCATTACTATATTTTCCTATTAACAACTTAACTTTGATGCCAGGTTGTCTTTCATTACTTTTGCTTAATATGTATACTTAAAATATAAATTATATCATATATTTGACATGTGCTGGACCATGTTTACTTTACTTAGAATGAACAGCTAGGCTATTTCTTAATTCTCATGTTAATATTATACTTTAGTGAAACAGAGATTGTAATTTATTTTACAGTGAATGTGATCAATGGTGGTATTCACATCTTCAGTAATTACTAAATGATTATATTATTGGAAATCATTTAAACTCATTTTCTCTATTTGGTTTAGGAACAGTCTAATGTTGTTTCAAAGCTCCTGCCTTTAGCTGACTCAGATTTTCCATGGAAATCAATTTGCTTCCTTGAAGGAGTCAGCTGTCTCGCTTTGTTTCAGCTGCCTTCTTCTATACTTACCCTGATGGCCAGAATCACCTCTTATAAGTCACATAGAGCCACTGAAAGGCATTCAGTCAGTGCTAGGGATTTTCCACGTTCTCTGACCAAGTCCATTCTACATTTGACTTTGTGCATTCTTGAAATCCATTATGGATTTTTCAGCAATAATTGTGACACCTGGCAAGAGTGCTATTTACATTCTTGCTTAAACCAAATAGATTAAATTTCCTGGATTTATATGTACCTAGAAAATATGCTGGCCAGATAGGGACATTATTATTGTTATTTCTTTTTATCACTCACCAACTAATAGTCTTCACCATTTGTGTGAAGGATTTGTAGCTTTTTCTCATCAATGACTTACAACAAAATCAGATTTTAAGGCTTTTCTTTAGCATTTAGATGTTTTGTTTTGCTTCAGTTACATTTTAGTAAAGATAACATTACAGGGCTGGAAGAATATTAAGAATAGAGTGGTGTCTTTGATATTATTAAAGAGTTTCTAATCACTGAGTTAGGCAGTAGTTAATTCCTAGGTACAGAACACAATACTAGTCATTGAGGAACTGCAATAAATGAAAACCCCATGTGGTTAAGGATTTCCCTCATGGAAGAAAAAGGACAAAACAAACACTGTCATTGACCTTATGAGATGGCAATTAAGATTGGCCTGCTATATATATAATCATATATATGCTATATGATATATAAAAATAATATATACTATATAATAATATAATATAGTATATTATATTATATAAAATATATTATATGAACGATATGATATATGTCATATATCATAATATATAGCATAGTTCCTGTTAATAATGTATATTTATTATATGTATTTGTTGAGCTATCTATTGTTTCAAAAACATGCAGTTTATTTATTTCTGCTCTTTATCCTATAAAATCAAGGTAGAATGGTGGATTTCTTTGTTCACTTTCCCTCTCTGCTCTTGCTCATCCCTCATACCTGTCAAAACACCTGTTAAACCTGTTCAATTCCTTTATACTATCATTTAGACTATCATTATTTCTATACTAAATTAGAGCTGCACTATAGGACAGCCCTGACTTCCTTTTGAGATACTGACACACTCATTTATCTCTGGGCCTCCACACATTTGAGTAGCTTCAGATATTACATTTGATGGCCCCTGCAATGTGTGTAAATTCCTGCAAAGTAGTCCTATTGGTTTGTTTTCTTGGAATACTAAAAGCCAATTAACCCAAGTCACCAAGGCAATGTCATTTGTTTTAAATATTTGCTATGAGTTATTTCTAGTACCAATTTCTGTTTTATTCATATATTGATACCTAATAAATCATCTCAACATTTAGGGGAGAAGATCAGTAACCATTTTATTTGCTCATACCTTTGTACAACAAGAATTTGGACAGCCTAGCCCTGGCTTATCTTTTATCTAAAATATCCATGACCCCAGTTGAAGTGGCTCAAATACTTGTGAGATAGCTCAGTTGGTTTCATTTGGGTGATGTAGCTATGGCTTTGGTATATAATAACTAAATTTCTTGCTTCCCTTCTGCATTCTGTCAAACTTGAATTTTAAATTTTTTTTATAACCTAATGGTTTCATGATCCCCAAAGGATTTCAAGTTCTAAGGATCTTTCAATATTGCATTTCCATTCAATTTGCTGTATGTTTGTTATGTTGGTCTGCCTGGGCTTCCATACAAAAATGCTACAGGGTGACTTAAAGAACAGTTATCTATTCCTCATTTTTTGAGATGTTAGAAATTCAAAATCATATTCCTATATGTTTGATTATTCCAGAGGCCTTTCTCATTGGATTACAGTATGCCACCTTCTCCTTGTGTCCTTAGAGGGCCTTTTCTCTGTGTACACACATCCCTGGTATCTCTTCCTCAACTTACAAGGACCCTGGTTTGATATGTTTAGAGCCCCATGGTTACAATGCCATTTAACCCAATTAATTACCTCCAGTTATGGATTGAATGTTGATGTCCCTCTAAAATTCATATACTGGAACTTCATGTTCAATGCAATAGTATTAGAGGTGGGTTTTCTTAGTGCTCTGTGAAATTGTTTACATTTGTGTTAGTCACACTGTTCATCACTATGGCAAAATACCTTTGAAAAACACTTGTAGGGAGCAAAGATTTTTTAGTTCATGCTTTCAAACCATCTTGGTGAAGAGGGTATAACACAGTAGAGTGACTAGCCTAAAAGCAAAAGAGGAGAGAGAAGCACAGAGGGAAGGGAGAGGGACATCAAAATGGTGAGACAAAGGACAAAGAGCAAACCAATGCAACAGAGATACTCACAAGTCAGAATGTTGGAAATTAACTATACAATTCAGGGGGTTGGGGAGTAGGGAAAGTGGGAGAAAAATGAGGGAGAGGTAGCAAGTTTGACAAGAAATGTACTCACTGCCTTAAGTAACTGTAACCCTTCTGCACATCACCTTGACAATAAAAATAAATTTTAAGAAAAGAAAGTGAGAGGAAGAGAGAAACATACAGAGATATCCATAAACAGTGAGAAACAGAAACACAGATAGAGGTAGACAGAGAGAGACAAAGAGTGAAAGAAAGAGAGCATGAGAGAATGTCTACAGTCTATTTCCAGTCATCTCCCAGGGAAATTTTAACCAGGTCTAACCCTGCTTAGCTTTTGAGATCAGAGACTATAGGGTAGTTTGGCTATAGATATGTTCTTTGCTAAAAATGTAACACATATAGCATGTAGGGACCAAGTGTTCAACACATAAGCCTATGGGAACATTTTAATTTCAGCCATAACAATATTTCATTCAAGAGCACTAATCATAGCTGTCTACATATACATTGGGGCTATTTTTTTTCAAATTTTTATTATCAAATTGATGTACAGAGAGGTTACAGTTTCATACGTTAGGCATTGGATACATTTCTTGTACTGTTTGTTACCTTGACCCTCATATTTTTTTCATCTTAGTTCAGATTGTTTTATTCTAGCTCTTTTGGGAACCAAACATTTGAAACAACCATTTTTTAAATAATGTTCGAAGTAAGAATTTCACATGATAAGTTAGAAGCTCTTTAGATTTTATCTGTGTCCATTCTACATTCTATTATTTTACTTTTCTTGTCTTGACACAGGCAGCATCACATAACCCAGAGAGGAAATCTGCTCTAGGTGTGTATGTGTGGGCAGGGCACTGCTCCTCATTTAAAAGAAGTCTATTTTGGATATTGTCATGCGACATCAGTAAATTCTAGACAAATGTGGGCAAATAAGTGGTTTGCTGTGATGCTGTAGTCACTATCTCTCATTATTCTGTGAGGAACTGCCTGTCACCTCAGGTTTCCAGAGTTCACACTGTCTCTGAAGCACCACCCTTACGTGTCCTTTTGAGCTGTATTGGGCTTTTCCTCCCTCAGTACCCATCAGGATATACATGTTCAACTCAATTTCCTTAGTTCCCACAGCTGCATTAAAATTTGGCTAAAAAATATCTTTGTTAGTGCTGTATTATTTTATTAACACTTCATGACAAATCCGGTTTTGCTTTGGCTTCCTGGAAATGAGTTTAACTTCAATTGCTGAGGCTTTCTGCACATGAGAAGCAAGAGTTATCAGGGCTCAGACAAAGTACACATCTCCCTAACAAACTTCTGGTTGCTGACTGTTCTTAAAAAGTCAGAGCAATTGGGTTTCCTGACTATGCACTGGGAGGCTTTGAAGAAGAAGATAGCAGCCTCTTGGTTCAGGGAGATTGGAAAGGACCCCTGTACTTAGGATGTCAGTGTCTGATAGAGAGTAGAGGAAAGAATGTTTCATTATTTCATTGCTAATTTTCCAACAGTTGACTCCATCTCTCTCTAAGTCATACTTAGATGTGTTTGACATATGAGCTTTTTCTCAATTTAGTAAGAAGTCTAAATAGTTATTTAACTCAGTAAATGGTTATGGTCACTTTTACACACATACCTACCCACACATATGACACATACATCCCTCCCTCATAAATTACCCTCTCATCAAAAAGTAATTTGTGGAGCAGTTCAAAGGAAAAAGATCACTATATTTTTAGTGTGACTAATTTATAAATATGCCATAACATCAAAGATTGCAAACTCATTCTGGGAACACCAAAATGGCCACTATAATTGTTGAATTTCTTTCTAGGGATGGAAATTTAAATAGATTTATTACTTAACAATGCATTTAGCATGTGTACAAGAATGATTTCCAGTCTTTAATTAATATTAGCCTTTTGTAACATGGATTGCTTGAAAGACTTTTAGCTTTTTTAAATTTAAATTTGTAAAGGTGATGTATAGAGGGGTAACAATTACGTAAATCAAGTAATGAGTACATTTCTCTTTTTGAATAATATCACCCCCTCCTTCATTTTCTCCCAGTTTTCCCCTTCCTGGCTCCCCACCCTGCCTCCTCCCCCAAGTTATATGGTTCATTCCCAAGATAGTGCCCAAGATAGTTGCTGAAATGGTTCACCCTTTGTCCCACTGTTTCTCTGATTTCCCCTTTCTCTCCCCAAACTAGATAAACTTTTATACAAGACAAAGAGTATTGAAACCACTTTTAACTTTTGTTGCACTAAAGCAGATGAAGTAGTCTAGTCACAGTGTTGGCTCAATTTGGGAAGTGATGTGTGGTATATTAGGTTATTTTCATTATTATATTGCAGCTACATAACTTTATAAAGAAAAGTCTGTTTAGGCTCATGGTCTGAACTAAGGGCTAGGTGCCATCTCTGGTAACAGCAAGAGATGTGTGTGTGTGTGTGTGTGTGTGTGTGTGTGTGTGTGTGTGTGTGTGTGTGTGTGTGTGTTCTGGTCCCTCTGCTTCTTCTAGAAGTCTGGTAGGCAGTCATAGAGCTCCATTCTAATGAATTCACTTAATCCTAATCATCCTCGAAAGGCTTATAGTCAGATTAAATTTCCATTCTGTTAACTTTTAATGTATGAAATCATGGAGGAACAATTCACAGCCTACTCAAATCAGAGCAGATGGGTAGGTACATATTGAAGGTATATTAAAATATGTAATAATTCTTGACTTTTCCGAGAAAGAAAGACAGCTTTCTTATGGTTTGTATAAAGAAATTTCCAATAAGTAGAAACAGAGACTATATGCGAGACAGTTTCTGAATTTGAGTTTTAAAGTATTTATTAACGAATGCAGCAAATCTGGACAATATTACTTAAAGGTGAAAAACACACTTAATGATTAACAATAAATAGGTAAAAAATAAGGTAAGAGACTGTAGGATGCCACGCAAAGTCATGCCCCAAATGTAGAATTTGTTCTTGCATTTTTCAATGAATACAATACCTGTGTTTCAGAGAAAAGTTTAATGATAAGCTCAAGATATTGTTTGAATCTTAGGAATAAATAAATAAAACTGAAGTGCAGTGTGTAATTAAGGCAGCATTGTGTCCTTTCGTGATTTCTGTGTTAAAGTTCTATGCCTGTATTTCAGAATGTGATCTTATTTGGAAAGATATGATTATTTAACATGAAGTTATTTGGAAGAGGTCAAATCCAATATGACTGGCATCCTTATCATAAAAGGGAAGTTGAATGAGAAGTTATGCTAGTGGAGAGGACATCATATAAAGATGAAGGCAAAGACTGGATTGCTGCTTCTAAAATCTGATGAGCAATAAATATGATCAATAACGAGCAGATGCTAAAACAGATGCAGGAGGAAGCAACCTGATGACATAATGACTTTAGACTTCTAGATTCCAGAGCAATGTGACACCAATTTCTATTGTGCAAACCCCACATTGTAATACATTGTTTGCATAAGTCCAGAAACTAACATAATACTGCTACATCTCTCTTGCCTTTTTTATGGTAAATGAGCTTATGGCTCAAATAACTTTACAAGAAATTAATGACTTAGTAAATTCTTTTTTTAACACTGGCTCTTAAATTTTAATGAGTATTTCATAAAACTCTTGGAATACAAAACAAGAGCACATTTATAAATGTACAGCAGGATCAGTTTTGAAAACTGCTTATATAGGTGCTCAATCAAGAAACATATAAGAACATTAATAACAAATAATTGTCATATACAATATTTAGTGAAAATATTTGACAATACTTTCTTCCTACAGTTTTATAATTTTAGAAGATTAATTTTAGGACTTTGAAGCCATTTGAGTAAGTTTTGTAGAAGTTATAAGAGCCCAACTTATTTTTTATTGGTATGTAACTCATTTTTCCAGCACCCATTCTGAAGAGAGTTTTCATTCCCTTGTGAAAATCAACATGTGTGTATGTATAGTGTATATGTATATGTGACATTTATGCATGTTTAAACATGTAAGGTATGATGTCTGTCTTTACATCATATCATACTATTTAATATATTCAATTTGAGTAATGTGAGTCTTCCAACTACTATTTTTCAAAATGGTTATACTTAGAAACCTCTGTAATTCCATGTGAGTGTGCTCAGTTTTTGTATTTCTTTAAAACAGACTGTTGGAATTTTGATAGAGGTTGTACTGAACCTTAGCAGATTGCTTCTGCAACTTCCAATCAATTTTTCCTCTCTACCTATCAAGAGTAACTAGTTTCCTGACCTTTGCATGCCATCTTAATTACATACGTTGGCCAACACATGGAGAACAATTTAAAGTATTGATTTTGTAAACAGAAAATATTAGAAATTTTTAGAAACACATCTGTTGCAATTTTGCCAAGACAGAATGCCTTCAATATGGTTTATGATTCCTTCTGCCTTTGGGTAATTTCTTATTTTGAATGTCTCAAAATGCTTCAAATTCATGTTGGACATTTTCTGCTCTAGCTATAGGATCCACTATTTTGTTAAAGATCCTTGGTTCCCTCCAGAAGATGATTATACTGAAAATATGTTAGGGTGGCAGATAAAAATTATTACTGTTTCCAGACTCTCTATTTAAAGCAAAAGGCTATATTATATATACATATTATTTTACACACGTGTGTGTGTGTGCGCGCGGGCGTGCCAGTACTAGAACATTAATCCTGGATGTTGTGCTCTCACTTGACTCTTGCTGATCTCTTTTGGTGCTCTACCACATGAGCCACATATCTACTTCTAGAGTTTTGATGTTAATTGGAGATAATTGCTGAAAGGATTTGTCTTCCTAGTGCTTGCTTCAAACGCTCAATTGTCAGATCTCAGCCTCCTGAATACCTAAGTTTATAGGTGTGAGTCACTGGCATCTGACTTTCAAATGCATTTATATACAAGTGAACATTACCCATAATAGCGAAATTTAGTTATCTTCCTATCTCTACCTACCCACTTATCAGAGTATAAGTTCACATTAGTGTACATTCAACATCAAAAACTTCATATTGTTTTCTTCCATTTGCATTTGGAACTTTCTTTTCTTTTTAACACTGAGAAACCTGCAACTTTTATCATTTACAAACTAACTTTTAGGCTGATAGCTCATAAATATGACCAAGTTTATATTGTTAACAGTCAGATACTAACTTGTAGTTTACTTAATTCTTCTGTGACACCTTGCTAAAGGCATCCCTTTATACTGATATCCTTTTGACATCCTTTTAGCATTTCCTAAAATCTGCATTTCAAAGGGCCTGAAATGACATGGAGTTATAGCTCCCTCAAATTCTACCCAGTTTTGGTTTTTAGTGATAATAGAGTCATGTGATTTATCTGTAAAAGAGGATTTATTTAAGAATACATATATTTAATCTTTGATTTTATATTTTTAATAAGAAACTTCTGACCCAATTACAGGTCAATTCCATCACAATAGCTGAGCATTTTGTAGCTTCACAGTGTTGAAATATACTACTCTTTCTCAGAATCTTAATGATTCTTCAAGGAATATGGGCTCTTTGAGGTAAATGGGTGGGATCATTTTTATACTAGCTTTTGAAGGATTTGACCAAATGAGGCTCTTGTCAGAGCTACCAAGGTCAACCTGTAACATTTGCACCAGTGTCAGTTATCTACATTAGTCTGAGCTCTAAAAACATCCAAACCAACCAAACAAATATAGAGCCAAAAAGAACACATATCTATTATGAGAACTGACTCATGAAATTACAGAGACTGAGAAATCTCACAGTATGCTATCTGCTAGCAGGAGGCTCAAGGAAGTATAGTGGAATTCAGCCCAAACCTAAACACCATAAAATCACAGGAGTCAGTGTTGTTAGTCCCACTCTATGTGCAAGATATGACCAATAACGCTTTAGATAGGCAAAAAGAAGAAGGTAATATACTTTGCTGACTTCATTATTCAACTGCTAATCAAACCTGATAACACAAGCAATCTTAATCTGGGCATCTCTTAGCCAAAGCAAGTTGACACAGAATTAATGCCACATTGCTTTTCATAAAAGGAATATTATGACTAAATATTTGGTTCAAGAAATTGGTTTGCATCTTTAATTAACTCAACAATCAACTAACACTAGTGGAGGTTTAACTTTTAAATATAATTCAACATTTTGTTTAGAAAAAAATCACACAACATTTTATGTCATTATGTAACATTTACTTATACAGTTTAAAACTACAAACATTTATTAATAGGTGTGTCAAACATACCATGCCAAGTATACAATAAGTTTACAAGGTTAATGTGGAACTATCTACACAAGGTTAATCTGCATACTGTTGGTTACTTTCATAAATATATGTACTTTTGAAAAAGTATTGTGCTTAGATAACTATCTTTTATTAATTGAAATAGTCTCTATTCATTCTATAAACAGGTTATCAAATTGGAATTTTTAAAAAATTTATAATACCACCACTGTAAACACGCTTTATATAAAAATGGTATATACCAAAAAAAACAGAAGTGGTGCTGTTGATCAAAATTGTTAGAGTACTAGCCTTGAGCAAAAGAGCTCAGGGACAGCACCTAAGTATATGATTCAAGCCCATGACTGACAAAAAGTAAAATAAAATACCATCATTATAAAACCATCTGTGAATTTTGTCATAAATTTTTGAGTTCTATCTATAAGTAAGACTGGAAATCTGTAGACTATATAGTCTCTAGAAGAGGATAAGCAGCTTCAGAAATAAGTTTACTGAGTACATTTTATTGAAAATCTCTAGAGTATCAATGAGGACTGGTAAAAGGTCCACTCTTTCGAGAGTGCTTTAATTTGCATATAATTCTTTAAATATTTATCATTTGTCTTTAAAGAAGTTCAGTTACTCTTGTGAAAGAACTTACGAAGTTATTTTTATTTGTTAGAACATGCTATGGCTTGCATATGTTTTGAATGTATCCCACATAGGTTCATGTGGTAAAATCATTTCGCCTTGAGAGATAAGTAGGTGTTAAAAATATTACCTGATACAGTGATTAGAGATTAGGACTATGGGAGGTGATTTAGGTTAGGTAAAGTCATCAATACTAGTGTCTTCAATAGTAGTGTCTTCTTCATTTATAAAGGGAGAGACCAAGGAAGCCAGCAGACATGTTCCCTGCCTCTTGCCTCAGGAGGAGTCTCTCAGCTACCTCAAGATTCTGACAGCAAGAAGGTCAACACCAGATGAAGCTCTGTGACTATAGGCTAGAACTATGAGACAAAATAAGTTTTCATAAAATCACTAACTACATTAAGAAATAATGCAATGCAGAAATGAACTAAACAATTTAGTCCAAAAATTTTAAATAACATACGGTTTTTACCTTTTTTTCTTACACAATAGCATAACTACCTTGTGTTTCTTTTTGTTTTGGATTCTAGAAAGCTCAACCTACTCTTTGTATTAAATCACATCAGTTATATTACTCTAGTGATTAATCTATTAGCTACTAGTTCTTTCTACATAATTTTCCTTTATTTCTTTTGATAAGTCATTTCTACTTTGTTTCATATATACACACAGAGAGCCACAACTAGCTGTATAAAAATACTCAAATAGCATAGCATGAGCAGTTTAGAATTCATTTCTTACCAATGTAATATTTAAACATAATGAGTTAAGAACTAATGTTTAAGGGCCAGAATTTTTGTGTGTGCCATTTTTCTACTGATTCTTTGTGGATACAAGCAAGCTAGCTCACTGAAAAAGAATTCCTGTTTTGTGCTACTTGCTGAATATCATGATATAAATTCTCAAAGTTAGTCCATTTTATGCTACACAGGGTATAATGACTAGGTTGCAAAATTTCCTAAAATTTAACAGTCAGCTCTGGCATGTGCTAGCTTCAGCATGGGCACTATGCCATCTTCATGATAGAGATGGCTCATCAGAAGGTCCTTCTTCCACCCAGAACAGAAGATCCTTTCTCTCCTGAGCATGGTTTGATGTTGAATAAAAATTATTTTTATCTCTATCCTTCCAGCAGGAAGTTAAGAGAATGTCCTAGCCTAGAAGATGAATAGGCTTGAAATGTGATCTTTATTTCTTCTAGGTAACTAGGTGTTCACTTAAAAAACTAGGATTTTATTCCTTATTGAAAAAAAGGAAAAGTGAAAAGTATTGTCGAACAGATTTTTCTACAGGTAAGCATTTTATGCTATATTAATGTATAGTCACGATTATGAAGAAGTTTACGAGAGTAAAGCTAATATATGATAGCTGATCATTTGAATTGAGTTTTTCATTCTGATTAGCAATCAAATGAGTTATTACCAACAAGCCTTCATCATAACAAGGAAGAATGTCATAACCACCATAAAACCACCATAAAAATGAACAAGATATTTTAGAAATTAATGTGATCTTTATTAACCTGTTATCACCTTTTGAACAATAATCTGATAGGAGTCTTTTAAAACATTGCAATCCTGTATTAATAGAACCATTTAAGAAAAATAAACCAATATTCAAGGATTCTTTCTCATTTGCAAGTTGTCTATTACTAAAGCAAAATACCATGGATAGTTTCAGAATTTTGTATTTCTAAGGGTTGGGATGACAAAATGAGTAATCTGGAAGAGATGGCCTATAGTCACAGTTTAAAAACTTGGTTGGGTTTATTTTTAAAGGAAAACAAATGGAGATCAGTGAAAATGGAACACTTTACATTAAGATTCTAGATTTCACCCAGGCATTGGGAGCTCATGCCTGTAATCTTAGCTACTCAGGAGGAGGCTGAAATCTGAGGATTGCAGTTCAAAGCCATCCTGGGTGAAAAGTCCATGAGACTGTTATCTCCAATAAACCACTTAGAAAAAGCTGAAAGTGGTGCTGTGGCTTAAGTGGTAGAGTGCTAGCCTTGAGCACAAAGAGGCTCAGGTATAGTGCCCAGGCCCTAAGTTCAAGCCTCAGGACTGGCAAAAAAAAGGTTCTAGATTTCATATTAAAGTTTATTTTTTACTAAAGAGTATGCTCTCTAGACCCACAAATCAAGATGCCATCTTGCATTAAACCCTGATGCCCCCTTCATATGGTTACCCACCCCTTTCCTGCATTAGGATATGAATTGGTTCTCCTGAGTTTCTTCAGACTTTAATATACAAATCTCTCGCTGACTAGCTGGAAGAAAGACATAACTGTTGTTCCTAGTACAAAGGGTTGATTATGGAATAATCATGTTGTACATTTTACCATTTTGTTCACTGATTTATATGACATTGTTTGTTCTGAGGAGGTCACCTACACTGTGAGCTTGTATTTTACTTCTTATACCAGGAAATACATTGTTGGGGAACTTACTAATTACAAAAACTACTCTTTTGAAATAGAAAACAAAGCTTCTCTCATCCTTTTTCCAAAACAGAAAAAAATATATTAAGTACAGGTAAAATGTACTCTGAAAGTTTACAGAAGTTAATGAAAGATGAATACACGCATATGTATGTACATATATGGACAGAATACTATATATATACACATATATGGACAGAATAGTTTATAAAAAACATGTAAGTTATGTGTTTTAATGGAAGAGTGAAGAGAGGTCAAGAAAACATAGGGAATCAAAGGGAAAAATGTAAGACAAGGGATATGTTCACCATTTCTTTTCCCCACAATTTTACCTGGGATCACTTCTGATAGTTATCATGGCCCAGACAGAGAAATAGGGCACTGTTTTCCTCACCTTCTACCTTGCAAATAGGGCAGTGGGACTCACTTCTGAACAAGGATTATAGCCTACTATTCTTTCAGGAAGCAAGTTTATAACATAAAAAACTAGTAGAATATAGAAACAAAAGTATCATTATGTAAATCCTCTAATTTTAAATAAATGGGAGAATGGTAGAAAAAAAGTACAATGAAATAAGACTGCCTGGAAGAGTGGTATTACTAACACTATGAATAACAAAATAATAATAATAATATACATAATACTATTTTACTGCTGGTGCTAATATGATCCTAACATAATTGATTTAAGCTATTATGACTAGTACTAAAAACAAGTTATTTATTGAGCACTGATATTGTGCCTATATTACCTTGTAAAGCCCTAGTGACTCAAGGTGAATTTTATCAAATCTGTTTTATAGAGGAGGAACCAGGCTTGAGAAGGCAAGTCAGTTGTCTATCACCTCTGCTCTTCAGTCATTTTATACTTTAGTATTATGCTTTAGGTCTGTTTCACCTTCAGAATTCTTTATTACCTGGTTATTATGTTGCTTCTACCAATGTAGATTTGTATCTTTGGGTTTCAAGTCTCTTATTTGAAATTTAAGTAATTTTTACAGTGTAAGAGACTTTTATATTGTCTCATAAGAGGAACAAAATTTGTTGTCTAATTCCCTTTCTAATCATAAAAGATTTCCAGTTGTCTTAGATATTATTAATGCAATGTAAAATGTGCGTATAGAAATCTGTGTAAATTATCATGGACAGAAAAAGATTTTGTACTTAGCATTTGATATTACCTAATTTTGCCCAGGTCTTCTTTTGTAGCTGCATCCTCTGGATATTAATGTTTTTCTTACCTTTGAACCTTGATTTTTATTATTTTTGGTGGTATATTTTTAGGTTTTTGAATTAACAGGAATAAAATTAGCCCTGTTCTCTTTTCTCTTTGCTTTTATTTTGTTCCCATTTCCTCTTCCATCTCCAGTCTCCTAGCAACAAAGCAAACAGAGGAAAACCTTTTATTTGAAAAAAGTTGATAGAAGAAATTAGGATTCAAAATTAATAGGTAAGTGATGATTGTCTTTTTAGATGCTTAAGTAACTAAGACAGCATAAAATGTCTCAGAGTTCATTTCTATGTACATGGTGGCCATCTGAGAACTTCCTGGAGGAGGGCAGAAAGGGTAGAAAATAACCTTTGATATGAAGTCAATTCTCCATTACATACTTATTTTTATTTTTGTACCTTTTTTTTTTAAAAGTCATGAAGTCATATATCTTGTTAGGATAAAATCATTTTACCTGCTTAAAGTAAACAAAACCTTCTTTCAGGCAAATACCCTCACAAGCTTCTTTCAGAGAAACTAAACTAAGACAAAATCTTTACATGATTTTATGGATCGTGGTCTCTATATGTCTGCAAGTGAGTGAAATTTGATTGTTAAAATTAACTAGCAAGATACTGACAACTGGAAACTCATGAATTTTTATGATCCCTAAAATATTGTTTTGATGCTCTGTTTTAACTTAAAAATCTTTGTTATATATGTGAATATATGCATATATATATGTATATAACATCACCAGTGAAATCAGTTAAAGTACCAATTCTGAATTAAACCATAGGTCAAGTTGCTATATCAGATTTAGTGATAAATTAGTTACAGGGTCTGGGCATGTGGCCAGGATATCTGTAGTTATCAGAAAAGCCATCTGTAAGCAATGCAATAACTATGGAAATGGTTTCTTAACACCTTAGGGAATCACTTGTTTGATCCTTGTATACTGTTAAAAATGAACTATTTCTTTTTATTCCAATCCTGAGCTTAAACTAAAGAAATAGTGTTGTTCATGAGCTTCTTTGCACTTCCAGCATGTTTGGTCATTAATTTACAGTAAAAGTCTCATGACATTTCCTGAACTGGCTGGTATTTCCTTTTTATAAAGTATATTTTATTTTTATTGTAGAAGTGATGTAGAGAGGGGTTTCAGTCATAGAAGTCACGTAATGAGTACATTTGTACATTTCCTTTTTTAATTTATTGTCAAAGTGATGTACAGGGAAGTTACAGTTTCATACATAAGGCAGCAACTACATTTCTTATCAAACTTGCTACATCCTCCCTCATTTTTCTCCCTCCTTCCCCTATCCCCAATTCCTTCATTCCCCCCGCCCCCCTCCATGAGGTGTACAATTGGATTACAGCATATAGTTTTGTAAGTATTGCTGTTGCATTGGTTCACCTTTTACCCTTTGTCTCTCCATTTTGTTGTTCACCTTTCCTTCCCAAGTTCCAACAACATTGAGATTCCACCTCACCCCAGTAAAAATGTCCTTTATCAAGAGAACTAACAATAACAGATGCTGGAGAGGATGTTGCCAAACGGGAACCCTACTACACTGCTGGTGGGAGTGTAAACTTGTTCAGCCACTCTGGAAAGCAGTATGGAGGTTCCTCAAAAGACTAAACATAAAATCTTCCTATAACCCAGCAGCCCTGCTTTTGGGCATCTACCCAAAAGACCACAAACAAGAACACACTAAAGCCACCAGCACAACAATGTTCATTGCAGCACAATTGGCCATCATTAAAATATGGAACCAACTCAGATGTCCCTCCATAGATGAATGGATCAAGAGAATGTGGTACATATACATAATGAAATTCCATGCCTCTATAAGAAAGAATGACACTGCCTAATTCTCAGGGAAATGGAAGGACTTGGAAAATTTTATACTAAGTGAAGTGAGTCAGACCCAAAGAAACATGGTCTCTATGGTTTCCTTCATTGGGTAATAATTAGTACCCATCTAGGATAGTCCTAGCAGAAGATCACAAAAGCTCAATATGTATATACATATGAACACATAAGATGATACTAACTGAAATGAACTCCAAGTTATGTAAATAACCATTATCATTGTTATTTTCAATGTACCACCTGAAATTGTTCCACTTTCTTTTGTCTCTTTCCCCCAGGATTTTACCCCTGATGTCACTGACTGCTGTATCTGTTTATAATTTTGTCTTACTTTTTCTGTGCTTCCCCTTTTACCCTCCCAAAGACAAATAAGACAAACAAGAAAAAAGGAAAACATAACAACAACAAAACAAAAAAATCCCTTGTTTCCATTTATTGGAATTCATTTCAAAAATATTATTTTATATGATCATATGCACATATCTATTGAGCTTTTGTGATCTGCTGCTAAGAATATCCTCCTTTGGTCTCACTGTGTGAATGTCTAGAGACCTGTGTAAATTATCATGTCCCAGTATATTAAAAACAACTGGTATTTTTACTTGTAGATTTATAGGCACATTCTAGTTACCACAAATGAAGGAAACTGTGTAACCTATGTTGTTTTGGGTCCTTCTGGTTTTGAGCCATGGTGCTGAGAGCTCAGGATTCTGAGTAGCAAGGGTTACAGACATGAGCTACTTGCTCTCAGTTAGAAGCTAATAATTTAAACTGAAATTGTCAAAAGAAGACAAGACAGTGGTGGATGTTAAGATTTGAGAATCTTAGTTCAAGGCCAGCCTGGGCATAAAAATCTGAGCAAGTTTTATCTTCCTTTAACAACCCAAAGGCACAACAGTGGTGGATGAAAGTGGTAGAGTGACAGTTGTGAACAGAATAGCCAAGTGAGAGAGTGAAGTCCTGAGTTCAAGCTTTACTACACACACACACACACACACACACACACACACAACATGCCCACAAAACAAATACAACACACACATACACAAATCAAGATACTGGGTGTTGGCCATTTTATAGCAGAATTGTTGCGTACATAGTTTGTGATTGAATGAACATTTATCTTTAGTATAAGAATAATAACATAGGTAACCAGCATGACTGGCAAATGATTTTTCATCATGAATATAAAAAATCAATTTTGATTGATATTTTGAATTTCCTCAAGTGACACATACACATAGTTCACACAAACCTTTCTACTTCATGGCCAGTATGTTCATTGCTTACTATTCTAACTAATAAATGAAAGCTTCCTTTCAGAACTACTTTAAGTTTATGCCACAAAAGGAGTTGCCTTCAGAATTAGACTCACATTGTACATTTGAGCTGACTGGCTACTCTCTGATTACACAAATAAGCCTAGTTGCAATTACAAACTCCTTTGTCACCCCAGCTATTGCAAGTCTGGGGAGTAGAGCTTGGTAACACTAGTGGTTGAAACCACTGCTTTAATATTAACCTGTCTGTATCAGGCTCTGTGAGGTTGTATAGTAATATTTCTAATTTATCTTAAACTATGCTCTGTTTTTGTTAGTATAGAAAACTGTTTTAAAAAACAAAACAGCTGGGCATCAATGTCTAGAGCCTATAATCTTAGCTACTCAGGAGGCTGAGATCTCAGGATGGTGGTTCGAAGCCAGCCTGGGCAGGAAAATTTGTGACTCTTATCTCAAATAAACTACTCAGAAAAAAGCCAGAAGTGGTGCCGTGGCTCAAACACTTGCCTTTAGAACAAAGAGGCTCAGGAAGAGAGTTCAAGCCCCCGGACACACACACACACACACACACACACACACACACACACACACGTACACATGCACACACACAAATCTGTGCATTAACATTACATTTTCAACTCCAATATGTGTTATTTCTACTGAACTGTATACAAATGTGAGTAACTGAAAGAATCATGGTGGGAGAGGAATGTTGGACTACATGAAAATAGTATGATTTCATGTTCCAATCATTATGGAATTCAAACTGGGCCCAGTAGCTCATGCCAGTAAATCCTAGTAACTCAGGAAATTGAAATCTGAGGAGAGCATTTCAAAGCCAGAGGGGGCAGGAAAGTTTGTGGCATTCTAATCTCCGCGTAATCACCAAAAAGCCAGTAGATTAGCTGTGGTTCAAGTGGGAGAGCACCAATCTTCAGTGAGAAAGCTAAGGGATGCTATCCAGACTCTGAAGCTCTAGTACTGGCAGAGAGAGAGAGGGGGAGGGAAGGAGAGGGAGATAGGGGAGAGAGGACAGTGGAGGAGGGGAGAGAGGACAGGGGAGAGGGGAGAAAGGGGAGAGAGGAGAAAGGAGAAAGAGGAGAGAGGAGAGAGAGAGAGAGGAGAGAGAAAGTGTGAGGAAAAATGGTTCAGTTGTTTCTTTTATTTTTCTTAAATCTGGTTATATCACTACAAAGTTTCTGGCCTGGGTGGCATAGTTTCAGTGTACAAGATGCAAAACATCTTGGGGTGGGGGTAAAGCTACTTCATTGGATGTATTGGATTTGTGGAACTTTTAGTATATCCAGTTCACCTTTTGGATCCAGCAACAAAGAAATGGGTTGCAACATACAGGAAAATACACTGAGATGACAGTGCCTTTTTACCATACTCTACGTAAACACAGATCCCATGAACAACCTTCCTCATTTTTCATAGATGCCAGCTGGACTCTTAACTGGAAATTCTGCAGGAAGACAGTAATTGATGCTTTCAGTTGTTTATGACCCCCCAAATTTGCTGTATCATTCATTCTCAAAGATTATTATTATAGCTGCATTGTTTTAGTACACTTCCTATTTCTGGTAATTTATAGCTGTCCATCTCCATGAATGGTAGTCATTTTCCATATGCAGCTGTGTGATGAATAGCAAGAGTTGCAAGTTAGCTGATCCTATAAAATAAGGAGTTAGTTGCTCTTATCTATGCTGTTAAGAATTGATTTATTTTTACTTTTTGGAAATTATTTTATCCACTTTCTTCTATATTGTTGCACAGTAGACTGATATTTTTCCAACTAACTGACATCATACAATTATCTAGAACATAGCTATTCATGTATTAATAAGCACTGAAAATCGCATAGCAAAATGATCATATCTGTACATTTAAATGATTAACATTTTAAGCCATGGAGCTGCTTTTCTTTAACTGTTTTAGCAAATTACTTTGGATACTTATTTTCCATCATATTATATCATATATTTTTTTATAATATATAATAGGATTTTCTTTTTTTTCAACAAGAAAACTTTTACTTTGAGGTGAACAAGTTTTAAATAAATTTTAAGACTTTTCTTAAAAAGATAACCATAGCTTTGTAATAAATTTTGAAATGGCAAAAATAAAGCTACTTTTAAAATGAAAAATAGTAAAAAAGTTAATATTTGCACTTTGCTCTTCATGTATCTGCTCTCAAGGCTATGATTAAAAGTTGCTTAGAAGGACAAATCTTATTAGGCCAGCACTATAGTTGATCATTGTTATGTGAACATTTAAGTCTGCTCAAAAATCACCTAACAGTGTACCCAATGACCTACACAGGCTAGTTTGCACGCAAGAAGCATGGGTGGATCATCAATTTATATCCTCAAAGTCACCTGGACAATGCATTGTTTGTTAATAATGAGCCATTAAGCATTAAGCATTAAGCATAATGAGCATAAAGCATTTTCCCACAAAGGTTCTTGGCTAAGGCTTTTTTTTGCTACATATGTAAAGCAGATATTTTAAAATGAAAACTGAACATGAAAATTAATGTAAATTTTGCCATATGCTAAGATATTTGAAAACAGACTACATGACAAACATTTGCAAAAGATGTCTATAGAATGCAGTTAATAAGCTGATAGAAATGCACTAGTGCATTAAAACATACATAATTTTCCTTGCATGATAAGATTTTAAGAATATCTTAAACTCAAATCATAAACCAATTGTACTACAAATTATACTTCCTTTTATATTATTTAGTGGCTACTTCTTGTTTTGCCTCTATAAACATGCTATTGCTTTGTAATGATATAGCAAGTCAAAATGTTTTGTTTACTATTAAGAGGGCTGGAACAGTGTTAATCAGTATTTTAGGCTGATTTTGTCATTTGATTACTTTAATATGAATATTTTCTAAAATAGTTATATTTTTCTGTAGTGTATTTCTTAGACGATTACAACTTTTCTTGCTCTTAAGTAAAAATTTCAATATAGCCAGGCATTGTTGATTCATTCCTGTAATCCTAGCTAGTCAGGAAGCTCAGACCTGAGAACTATAGTTCAAATCCAGCTCAGACAGGAAAGGCCATGAGACTCTTATCTCCAATTAACTATCAGAAACCTGGAAGTGGTGCTGTGGCTCAAAGTGGTAGAGTGCTAGCTGTGAGCAAAAAAACTCAGGGACAGCACTTGGGCCCTGTGTTTATGCTGCACAACCACCAAAAGAAAGGGGGCGGGGGAGGAATTAATGCATGTGTGAATTAGGAAGCCAAGGATTTCCTTACGTTGTTTAGAGCCCAAAAATTTGGTTAATTCATTTAATGTTTGTTGAGCTCTTGTAGGCTAAACACTGTGAAAAAAAATCTCTATATTAAAATAATAAAAACCTAACTGTCCAAATCTAGGAAACATATAAACCTTCCGAAATATTTTTATTATTTTTTTTTTGCCAGCATCAGGGTTTGAATTCAGGGCCTTGAGCTTGCTTGGCAGGCTCTTTACCACTTGAGCCATACCTTCAGCCCAGCTTTTTGCTGGGCAATTGGGCATGCAATCTTGTGGACTTTTCTTCTTTAGGTTGGCTACAAACCTCAAGCACATGGATCTCAGACTCTAGAGTAGTTAGTATTATAGACATGGGCCACCAGTTCCAGGCAAAAAGTAAATTTTGTATATGACATCCATATTTTTCTTCAATATACAAGCCACTGAATCTCAATTATAAGTGGAATTTCTTTTTGCTTTGAAAACTCTCCCATTTTTTTCTTTTCAGTGTAATTTTCTCATGAACTCCAATTACCATCCCATTTCTCTCCTTGTTGTCCTTTCAGGTTTTCATGATTGATTTTCTCCTGTTAATTTGATTTCTTTCAAAAGCTGCATTTGTCTCATCTTTGCATTAAGCTCTCTATGGTTTCTTTGTTATTATCTAAATTTTATGTTTACATAATATGTCTATGTTCACGATTTAGTCCTTCAGAATCTTATGAGACCCTGATTCACTTGTGGGAGAGCCTTCTGTTTAGTTCTACTAAGATGTGTCCTGTTAGGCCTTCACAGGTACAGGACACACTTCAAAGGTTAGAAATCAAAGAAGGGAAATAATTGTAAGCAAATTTATAACACATAAAGATAACTAAGTCTTGAGTAGGATTCAAGTCTAAAAGGAGTTAGGCCATGCCAAAAGTGAACATTTAAGCTGCATGGAGTACAGTTAGTGCATAAGAGAAATGCAAAGTAGTGGACTTTTTACGGCTTTCATTTGTTAAAATAGTCATATCCATGTAAGTAAGTGAGTTTTCCATAGTACATTCATTGGGTGTGTCTCTTGTCACCTTGTGGCATCCAGGATCCTGGCTGGAAGGTTTTGCTAGTGCTGGTGGGAGCCACCAAGGGTTCTTCCTTTCCAAAGTGTGGAGCAGAGGCATGCCCTTTTATCTCAGTTTGCGTAGGTGGAGGCAAGAGCTCTTCTTTCCTCTCTTTGCCAAGCAGTTTTTCTTTCTCATAAAAATCTTGGCCTTTTATTTTTTTTTCTCTATATTTTTTATTCTTTAGTATTTCCTCCATAGTTGGTGGAGACTTTCTTGTCTTTCTAATCCAAGCTTCCCATTCTGTTGGATGGTCCCTACTTCATAGTCTACTTCATTTTTATTTGCTGCTCTGTAATCCTTTTCTCTTGTATAGTTTGTCCTCTCCAGTTCTTGAACTCTGGGATATAGTAGTACTTGTTCCTGAAGTGGTCTGTGCCCACATGCTCCTTCACCTCCTTGGACAGTGCTCTCCACGAGGTGGGGAGCAGACCCCGAGCCCAGCCCATGCTTGCAGCCCGACTTGGGATTTTCTTAATATTAATAAAATATGCACTAGAGTTTTATGTTTCTTAGTTACTAAAAGGTAGAAGACTGATACCACACTATTCTATAATTGTTTTCAAATAATAGATCAAACACAAATATGTAAACTTTTTGTGTTTCAGCGCATATATCTATATTAGATTTATTTTTAGTGTGGTACTGAGGAAACAAACCTAGGACCTCACACATGCAAGGCAAGCATTAACACTAAGCCACATTCCCAGTCACAGATTGTTAAAATTATATTTCAATATAACATATGTTGGGGAAATGTAAATATTTTTAAATATTAGAGCAATTTCAACTTTATGTAAGAGCAGTTTTATCTTTTGCAGGTCCATTTCTTTCTTTTTCCTTTTTTTTTTTTTAAATAAAACAAGTACATAGTCATCAACCTTTCCTACTGATTCATAACATGGTTTCCTGAGAAAGTTCATTTGAAGGTCATTAATGTTTTGCTTTTCAAGTATTTCAATCTCAGTGATTGTTCTTCATTGAAACAGAGACAACTTTATATGATAGAAAATATCTATTATATAAGAGAGAAGCATAATGCTTACCATGTTTAATTTAGTATGATAATGTGAAATATGGCCATTTAGGGTACCATTTAGAACCGTTTTGTACAATTACTTGAAAATAATAATTAATGAATTAAAAACATGTAACAACCTAGGTAGCATAAGATATTTAAATTGAAAATGATCAGTGAGTGACTTTTTTGAATGAGATTCTGTTTTAGAAGCTCAACATCTGTATTATATATACAAAGCAACACATTAATACCCTACTGTAATGAATGAATCTTGAAATTTACCTTTAATGACTTGTAAGACTTTGTCTTGCATCTTTTGGGTCACAGACTCCTTTGAGTTTGTAATGATGTGGTATCCATACATAGGTTTTATCTAGGAACAAGGCAAAATATTTTTTTTTTTTTGGCCAGTCCTGGGCCTTGAACTCAGGGCCTGAGCACTGTCCCTGGCTTCCTTTTGCTCAAGGCTAGCACTTTGCCACTTGAGCCACAGCGCCACTTCTGGCCGTTTTCTGTATATGTGGTGCTGGGGAATTGAACCCAGGGCCTCATGTATACAAGGCAAGCTCTCTCGCCACTAGGCCGTATCTCCAGCACAAGGCAAAAGATTTTTGAGGCCACCTGAGGCCTGTATATCATTATGATGAGTACTTGTACATGATCCAAACAGGTATCTTCTGCAGTCCTTTCAGCTTTCGGATCTGTGGGCATTTGTGAGCAAGTGCATTGTACCTTACCATGAACAACAATCAGCTGTGAAAGGCACAAACATGCAACGGAGTGGAAATGCTTTATGCTTCATGAGATGAGTCATGGTGTCTTTTCTCCTCACTTTCACCACTCCATGCTAATCTGGAAGGAAACACAGGAGAACAGCCGTTCGTTTGTAGAAGATGGGGTTTTCTTGATTGCTTAATGATTGTGCACTTTAGTTATATATAGCCTCATCTTTATCTTAGAAAAAAAGTTGAGAAAGATATATAAAAGTATTGTCATTCAGTGACAAAAATAACTTGTATTTGAATTAAGACTATACAGAAAAATGAGAAAATAAGAACTTTCTGTATCTGTACTCAAAGCTATTATTAATTTTAAAAATCCCTTTGGAATGCTGTGGAGTTGTGTTAATAAAATTATTGTGTTAATATATTCCCATTGTTTCTGCATTATTTTAATGTTGTCAGGCCAATTGCCTTAATTTAATATCTTAGCTAATAAGTTTTGAACAGCAAAACTGGCTAATAGCTACTTCCCTAAATTAGTTGAGATGATTTTCAACTGCTAATCAGACTCATGGAATGTTCCAGAGAATGATGTATTCTTACAATGTTCAGAAAAATTACTTTAATAATTAGAAAAAAATATGCATTTGTCTACAATCACTGGAGCACAGTACACTAAATCTCTCATCATATGAATCATACATGTAAAGTTAGGTGGATTGTTAAATGTTAATTTGTCATTGCTGATTAGGGAACTGAATAATTCAAGAAGTTTGTGGTTTGAGAATGTATTAATATGTGAGCTACTTTACATTTGGGATCATACATTGACTGAAAAAACAGGAAACAATAAAAATTCAACATTTAAACATGGATCATTAGTACACATTAAATACATTAAATTCATAATCTCTTTCATTAAACCAGTATTGTCAGGATTTGCATCTGTGGTCTATGGGTGGTCTTTAAAGCACATGGAAACTCTCAGAAACAGTAGTAAAAAACTACATACAGCAATAAAATATGTTGGAAATTAACTATACTACTTGGGAGGGGGGTGTGGTGAGGGGAAGGAAGGTGGGAGAAAAATGAGGGAGAGGTAACAAATATGACAAGAAATGTACTCAATACCTTACATATGTAAATGTAAGCACTCTGTAAATCACCTTGACAATACAATTAAATTACAAAATATAGTTTTTTTTAAACTATATGTGCCTGTGTATGCATGCTGTTTTTCTGGGAAAAAAATGTTCTTACCTTCCATCAAGTTGTTAAAAGGATCTATAGTCAGAAAAGGTTTAGGATTATTACAATATCAGTTCTGTCCCAATTATTCAATGTGCAATTAAATTTGAAATAAAATATTGATGTGCTTATTTCCAGAGAGTTAGCATGAAATAATAGACTAATTAGAGATTAGTTTTTTTATTCAATGCTTGGTGTAGCAAACAAGAATTAGCCCTTAGAAAGAGGGAAAGTACTCCATAACCCTTCTTAAAAAAGGAGAAATTTGACTATAAGTCTAAAAAGGGAAACTTTACTTAAATCACACTAAAATCCTTATTAAGAGACACAATTTCAGAATATTTGGTGAAAACCTATAATTCTGTTGGAAATTGCTTTCTTCCCATTTTGGCTGATGCTATGTTAATTAGTTTAACAACCACTACATCTGTTATTTAATTGTGAAATCATTGGAGGTGATTAATTAGGCAAATTAATTAGGCAGATAAGATTGTTTTTAATTCCCTGTATTATTGAAATAGGCAAATAAAATTGTTTTTAAAATCTTATATATATTTTTAGCTGACAGCTATGTTATAGAACATTGAATTAAATTTGTTTCAGATAAGCAGTGATTAATTTTTAGTATGCTCCAAATATTTTAGAGGGCATAATAATCCTAAAAATTAAAAATGCACTATTCACCAACTCAGGATGTTATACTGCTATTGATAAATTTGACAACCTTACATATATAAATGCTAAAATTATCCAGAGGCAACAGAAAATAATTTTTTAAATTTTAAGGTGGAAAGTATGGGGAACAAATTTACCAGATTTTTAAAAAAATTTGAAGGTAGAAAGTATGGGTAACAAATTTACCAGATTTTTTAAAAAATGAGAACTTAAAAGTAAGGCTAGGGATGTAACTCAGTAATAGTTCTTAACATGTGTTTCTCTGGGCTTGAACTTTAGCCATTCCCCCAAACCAAACAACAATGAAATGAGAAAAAATAAGTGAGCCTTAAAAATAATAAATGAATAATAATTAATATACATTATATGATATTACAATTAATACGTTTTATATATTATAAAGAAAAATGCATCATGAATTTTAAGGTTTAAATAAAAGAAAAAACATCTTTATTTTTATAAAGGAAGAATTCAAATATCACATTTAATAGAAATTATACCTTTTGTAATTAAAATCTCTCTAAAATTGAAACATAATCCAAACTTGGAACCACTATGTAGACAAATGCTTGTGGAGGTAGAGCATGTGCAAGAATGAGTAAAATCATTGGAATACAAAATATTGTTAAGCATGGATCTGCCATTATTATGTCTAAATGAGCATCAACAGAACTGACATTTGTGACTAAGAAGTAAATAATAGAAGAATGTTACAGGGAACTTGAAAGCTGAGGAAGATTGAAAGATAAAGAACCCAAACCATGAAAATTTGCTGTGGTAGAGAGCAAGGGAAAATGAGAAATAGAATGGAAGAAAATCAAGAGCTAAACAAGTAACTTGGATTGAGAATGTTTTATTTGGGGGAAAAAAAGGAAATGCACAGAATTACTCAAGTTTGAAGAGCTAGTTGGGAAAGACAAGTAAAATGAGAGTGGTAAGGGAAGGAGGCCATATTTATGCAGATCCCAGATGGGTTGTATATGATAAGAAAACAATAATTACATGATAATATGATAGTTGTCTATCATACATAGTTGTTAGGATATTGGTTTTGTGTGAGTGAAGACACACACACACACACACACACACACACACACACACACACACACACAGTTGCCAAAATAGTTTGGCAGCTGTATATGATTGCTGTGGTCAATTGATGCTTGCCATGTGTGTAGAACACAGGAGGTTACTCACTGGATAGTAGAATAGTAAGAGACTTGTCTACATTCCCTCTTGTCTCTTGCACCCTGTTTGTGTTTAAGGGTAAGTGATACCACAAAGGAAAGGAAAACATGCCCAAGACATAGTGGATGAATGAATGAACAAAAGGAAACTCACAGATCTTCTGAAGAAACAATATATTTCCTAAACAGTTGAAGCACTTTGTTCATTAATAATTAAGCCTAAAATTAGAAAAAAATATAAAAGCCTTTACTATTTGAATACCAATTTCAGGATTTAATATCAGTATGTAATTCCTTTAAAATAAAAGAACAGTGCTGCAGTTTGTAAGAGAATGAAGCATGAACCTAGGAATGCATACTAAAAGTTATGTAGAGAATATAAATTGTTTAGAATATTGTATTCCTTAGAGTTTATAATGGTTTGGATCCTGAAAGCAAATGTCCCTTCCCTCCGTTTTCAGAACCATCCTAATGGTTGTAACACAACTGGTTATTATGCAGCATCATTTTAATAATTTATTTGAAATATATTCTTTTTCATGTTATAAATTCAATTAGGATTACATCCTTTCTAATTTAGTTTTAATTGGAGATATCTGGCAAACATCACTTAATCAAATGATCAAAGTTAACAATATCAATAATGCACAGTTAAGATAATAACATAGTAACACTTTTGGAGTATTCCAGTTATAACAGAAAATTGGAAACTGGTCATAAGTAAACATCTGCAAAACCAGTGATCTGTGCATGAAAGAGCCCTCTTCACACTACAGTCTTTTGGGACTATCTTTTTGGACCTTCTGCTATAGCAGAAGTGGATGTTGGCAGGAAACAGCATTGGGGACAATGTAGACATAGATCCATAGGCTTTGTAAGCTGTCACAAAAGATTTGGCTTCTACTAAGATGAGATGCAATTAGAAAGTTGTGAGCAATTTGATCTGATTGTTAAAGAATTTCTTTTAAACACACTTCAAGAAAGGGGAAAGCAAATAAGGAAGGTACATTGATGAAAGAACATTGGCAAGATGTTAATCTTTGAGGCTCAGCAATGGCTACATGAGGGTGGTCTGGCCATTTATCTGTATCTGTGAATGTTTGTTAAGGTTTATAAGTTACTTTAAATGATGAGTGTTACATGAGCAGTATACATAAGCATACAAGAGAGAAGCAAGGAGACTAGCCTGGCTGAGAGGAAAAATAAACTAGTCTTGAGAAGAAATACAGAAAATGTTTCAATCATTTTGGAAATGCATAATGAAATATTCAGTGCTGATAATTTAAATCATTTCTGTACCTTCAGATGAATAATATTAAATAACACTATGCCATTTTATATTTATAAGAGTAAAAGAATGGATGTTTTGCATTATTTAAAATAATAATGATTATGGAAGTGGCACTATGGCTCAAGTGGTAGAGAGCTAGCCTTGAGCTGAAGAGCTCAGAGACAGCACCCAGGCCCAGAGTTCAAGCCCCATGGACCGACCAAAATACAGATAAAAAAAATAAATAAACTAAAATGATAATGATAGTACAATAGTAGAATTATTTAGATGATTATAACTTTTCTCTATTCTTAAAAATAATTTTACAATAAGAACTTTAAAAACTAACCTCTTTAAATTAAGCATAAACACCTGAAAACTGAGACTCAAAACAACAAATTGAAATGAGTTAAATTTGATTTCTCTGGTTGGACACATGAGTTGGCTCCTAATTGATTTTTCAATGAACTTCAAAACAAGAAGAGACATTTTGATTCCCTGTTGGTAAGCAGAATTATGTTATTTGTGGTTTGGCTTTTGTTCACAGTCTCATTTGGGGGTCTGGTTTCCAATTCATATACAACTTTGAAAGCTCACCATGATTCATAACTTCTTGTGTTGCTCAATTTATGAGACTGAATTTTCAAATCTCTAAATCAGAATGTACATAGTGGAGCCAGATTTACTTCATTGGCTCTGTTTAGAGTACTAGAAGTGCTGATTTGCTTTAGTAGCAATAGAATGTAAGCAAAATGTTAAGGCTATAACTATCCTGGATAGCTGTCTAAATAAAAAATTTTTGAATAATAATTACCAAATTTATGTGATACATTTAAAAATAAACAACAAAAAAGATCAGTATCAGACTCTGAAGTGGTTCTGATTATGTTAAATAATCCATACAGACATTTATTGAATAAAAAATGAAAATGATTCAATTCTATTACTGTAATTTTACTGACATCAACCCAATATGTAAACGATATAACAATCTTCAAACATGAAAAATATTCTATAGATATTCTTTTAGGTCCTGTGTTGTTTTTTTCTTGAGGTATAGTTATCTGCAAACTTCTATAGGAACATTTCATATAGATATTTCTATTAATTATGAGAAAGGACACACCTTCACCACACTAGCTCCTATTCTTTTTCCTCCTCCTTTTTTTCCTTTTTAACCATAATCTAGCATTCAGAACATAGCTTGGGCGTGGTGAAAATTAGAATTGACGTAATTCAAAAAGAAGTTTGTATGATATACATATGTATGTATAGTAAAAATTACCAAATGCTGTGTGAGCAAAGGGAAAGAATTAGAGGAGAAATGGAAACTTGGTGAAGGAAGTGAATTTGTTCAAAGTGCCCAAGTGTGTAAATATCATATTGGAAGTGTCTCAGTAAGTGGAATGAGATGCCACTGCTAGTGTTATCAGAAAGATCAATGGGAAAGATATTACAGTATCAATGACAAGAATGTTTTGAAGAAGGTCAAATTATTTTAAAAATTGTACAGCAGAGCTGTAAAAGGAAAATTAGCATTTTGTGGGCTCCTGGTTGTATAGAACAAGAGAGGAAGATTTTAATTTAACTGTGATAGACAATATGATAATAACAATGAAAGTCAAACAGGAGTAAGCAAGGGAAAACTAGAGGAAGTAAAGACAATATACATAAAATATTCCTCAAAGAATTGTGTAGACACATTGATTAGGCTTTGGGGGTTTTTCTTTTGTTTGTTTTGCAATATTGGGACTTGAACTCAGGGCCTTTCACTTGCAAGGATTCTGATCTATCACTTCCCCCACTTTGATTAGTACTTTCCTGTAAGATTTAAGATACAATCAGTACAGAAAATTAATCTATGAGATTTATCATATAGTATTCTGAACAAAGTAATTCTCCTTTAATAACCCAGTAGTATAAAGAACCTCAATAAATATATTTTTGTGTCCCCAGTAAATATAAAAGGTAAAAGACAACTATATATTTTTAAATATAAAAAATTCCAGTAATCTTTATTAGGAGAAATTGCTGAGGATGTGAGACAGTTTATTTTATATAACAGCTACATTCAAAAAGTGATGGTTCAACATAACATTTGGCTAGTTTTGATTCACTAAAGAGTTGACCAGTGAAGAATGATAAGAGTAGAGAATGTTCTCACTTCTCCAATGACACTGAAATTTGTACAAATTGTTTCACATTGGTACAACTTGTTTGTAGCAGGTAGTTGAGGATCACTCTCAGTACCAGCTATAGCAAAGACAACTTTCTCCTTTTGTAATTTCTTTGAAGAAAAATGTTAATAACATGCTTTGTTTATGTAATAAATGCTACTTTGAATGAGAAAGTCTAGCTTTACACACAAGATAATTTGAATTCTGTTTGGGTATGAGTTAAATCTGATTTTTTTCTGCTGTAAGGATGTGTTTATTTCTCCTCTCCCTCTTGACTATAATCTAATCTTACACCCTTTTTATTCTTTTTTTCTACCAGGGAATGAAAGCATCATCATGTTCTATTGAATTCTATTTTAAATGGCAGAGTTCAGTAGGGCTGACACATTGGTAATTAACTCATTGGGGAAATGAAACAGGCCCTAAAGGCCTACCACATACTTGTTTAGGCTAGTGACTTTAAATGATTCACACAGAGAATGTTAACACTGAATCACGTAGGTCCATTTTGAAGTATATTTATGGGAAGTTGAAATAATGTGGTTCTATGAGCCAGGGAGTATGCAACCTCATTTTTAAAGACTCTTTCGTCTTCACTTGTCTCATTTTCTGAGTAAGAAAACTGAACAACACAATTGCCAAAGTCTCTACAGCTCTGATTCTTCTGATTAGCCTCCTTTCTACTTCATGAGCAGTAAGACCTCCCTGTCTTTGAACTTGCTCTCAGTTTGCTTGGATGACTTTCTCCTCCTAGTCCTTCATGTGTCAGACACACAACACAGCTCTTGCTTTTATGTTCTTATATTCCTTTGAGTATTTGCTGAATGATGGAGTTGCTAGATGATACGATAATTCCGTTTTTTTGAGGAATGTCCATACTGTTTCCATAGTGAGTGTACTAGTTTACATTCTACCACATCCTCAGCAGCATTTGTTGTCCGTGTTGTTGATGATGGCTACTGTGACTGGAGTGAGACAAAAATGGTTTGATTTGCACTTCCTTTATGACAGAAATATTGAGCAGCTCTTCACACATTTATTGGCTGTTTTTATTTCTTTTCAGGATTGTTTGTTCAGCTCATTTGTCTATGAATTAATTGGGTTTTTAGTTCTTTGGCAGTCAAGTTATTTGAGCTACTAAGCTCATTCTGTAATCTGATTCAGATAAAACAAGAAGTGGTCAATTACATTGACTTAGAATAAATTATCCCATATTCCCTTTGGAGCAAGAGCTACATTTTGTATCAAGAGATTTTAAATGGAGATGTTGGAAAGAAACATTTGGAAGGATTCTACAGGATTTTAATTTTGGACTAAAGTTGTTACATGTATTAAATATCCAAGCAAAGAAGCCAAGTAGGTATTTCAATACAGCAGTCAAGTCAAGAAACATGATCTACACATAGAGATATACACATAGAGAAATGTGATGAGAGTATGCAAGGTACTGAAGTGCATAAAATAAAAAACACAATTATATAGGGAGTAAATGTAGCTAGAATATAATATGAGTCCCTCACCACTTAGAGGTTACAGAAATGAGGAAGATTCAATGGAAAAAGATTGGGAAATGCACAGAGGACATTGTGGAAAGTGGGAAAACAGTGATAACTCAGAATCAGAGTGAAGGACTTTCTCTAGGGTGGTGAGCTCACCAGTCATTCTAAAAGCTGCTAAGTCTAGGATAGTAAGAAGATAGAATTATCAGTAAATTTCAAAGAATTGTTTAATGGTGATACATTCTAATCTACATGTACCCTTAGACAGATTTTCCCCCACAAAATGGGCTAAATTCTGACTATATCCTTCAAATAGTTTTTAAATTTAAAAAATTTATTTTTATAGTAAAGGTGATGTACAGATAGCACACAGTTACATCAGTCAGATAAAGAATGCATTTGTTTTTGTATAATGTTACCAATTCCCTCATTCCCAGTTATTCCTTCCTGTCCCTGCCCACTACTTGTGTAGTTTATTTTCAACATAGTGTCTAGTGAGTATCACTGCTGCATTTGTTCACCCTTTCTCACACTATTTCATGTGACCCCTTACCAAAGACAAAGAAATGAACACACAGGACAAAAGGAAAACAAAACAAAAACACCAATAAAGAAAAAAAAACCCAATGAAACCCACTTATTTCTATTTCCCGGAGTTGATTTTGATAAACATTAATTTATATGAACAGATTCACATAGCTATAGCACCTTTGTGATCCTCTTCTAAGAATACAATCCTTTGGTCTCACTCTTTGTGAATACCTAGGCCTATATAATTTATAATTTATGTACCAGTGTATTATTTTTCTTTTACCATCCATGTGTTTATGTGTATATTTGTAGACACATTCTAGTTACCACAAATGAGGGAAAACATGCAACCTGTTTCTTTGGTTCTGACTTACTTTGACTATTTTTTATTTTTTAAATTTTTAATTTTTTTTCTTATTTATTGTCAAAGTGATGTACAGAGAGGTTACAGTTTCATACGTTAGGCATTGGATACATTTCTTGTACTATTTGTTACCTCCTCCCTCATTTCCCCCTCCCCTTTCCCCCTTTCCCTCTCACCCCGTGAGTTGTTCAGTTGGTTTACACCAAACAGTTTTGCAAGTATTGCTTTTGGAGTCGTTTGTTTTTTTATCCTGTGTCTCTCAATTTTGGTATTCCCTTTCACTCTCCTAGTTCTAATACCAGTATACACAGTTTCCAATGTACTCAGATAAAATACACTGATAGTGCAGGTACAACCACACGAAGGGGATACAAGAGGATCATCAACAATAGAAGCTACAGTTTCACATGGCATGTTGAAAATAATTACATCAGTGATCTATCACTCGTTTCCATAACATGGAGTTCATTTCACTTAGCATTATCTTATGCATTCATAGGGGCATAGCTATTAGGCTCTTGTGGTCCTCTGCTGTGACTAGCCTAAACCTGTGTTAATTATTCCCTATGAGGGAGACCATAAGTCCACGTTTCTTTAGGTCTGGCTCACTTCACTTAGTATAATTTTTCCAAGTCCTTCCATTTCCTTACGAATCTAAAACTAGATCCTTATATATCACCCTGCACCAAAATCAATTTCAAATGGATCAAAGACATCGAAATTAAAATAGATACCCTGAAAACACTAAAAGAAGAAATAGGAGAAAAACTTGGGTTCCTTGGCACAGGATGGAACTTCCTTAACGAAAACCCAGAAATGCTACAAATCAAAGAAAGGATGGACAAATGGGACTGCATCAATCTGCAGAGCATCTGCAGGGCAAAGGGCATAGCTCACAAGATAAACAGAAAGCCCAAAGATTGGGAAAATATCTTTACTGGCCATACAATGGACAAAGGCCTCATATCTAAAATATATGCAGAACTAAAAAAATCAAATTCTTCCAAAACAAAACCACAAAGAACCAACAGCACCCTCAACAAGTAGGCAAAAGACTTATAAAGAGACTTCTGTGATGAGGAAAAGAGAATGGCCAAGAGACATATGAAAAAATGTTCTACATCACTGACCATAAAAGAAATGTAAATCAAAACAACATTGAAATTCCATCTCACCCCAGTAAGAATGTCCTATATCAAGAAAACTAACAATAAATGTTGGAGGGGATGTGGCCAAAAGGGAACCCTACTTCATTGTTCGTGGGAATGTAAACTGATTCAGCCACTCTGGAAAGCGGTATGGAGATTCCTCAGAAGGCTAAGCATAGAGCTCCCCTATGACCCAGCAGCCCCACTTTTGGACATCTACCCAAAAGACCACAAACAAGAACACACCAAAGCTACCAGCACAACAATGTTCATCACAGCACAATTTGTCATAGCTAAAATATGCAACCAACCCAGATGCCCCTGAGTAGACGAATGGATCAGAAAAATGTGGTACATATACACAATGGAATTTTATGCCTCTACTTTGACTATTATTGTTTCCAATTTCCTGCCTCTAGCAATTCAGGCACACACATTATCTTGGGGGTGAAATTTCCCTGCCTTTATCATTAAGACAAGATGTTGCCAGTTAAACACAACACTATCAACTACCACATGGCTAATATGGCACTGGTTAGATCCAGTATCCTTATTTCAGGCTGCTGTTTCTTTGAGGGTTTATGGGATGGAGTTAACTTTTTGAGGTGTCAGTATACTTTAGGTATGAGGCCCTTATCTGATGCATAGCTTGTAAAAAATCTTCTCCTATTCTGTGGGCTTTCTGTTTGTCTTGTTAGCTATGTCATTTGCCATGCAGAAACCTCAGTTTGGTGTACCAAATTTATCCAGTCTTTCTTCCTTCATATATTTTGAGTAAAATAAGCTCTTTAAACATTATTAACAAGCGTGGAAACTTGGTTGACTTGGGCTATTTATCATCAAAATTTGGGAGTCAAAGATGAGTCTAGAGTCATAATTACTCTATTAAAATGGTTTCATTCTGTATAGTGTGTTGCAGCTGCAGTAACATGAAGAAGAAATACATCTTTCCATTTTTACATGAAAGTAAAAAAATTACAGACATTCTGATTGAAGGCTATCAACTTCATTTTTATTATTTACTGTAGAAAACACTTCTGTCTTTTAGCCGGTTGTGATCAAAGCCATTAGATTCCATAATAGTTGATTTTTTTATTCATCATCTTGACTAGGCTAAGGGATGCCCAGGCACCTGGCAAAATATTTTTTCTATGTACATCTGTGAGATATTTGTAGAATATTATTTGAATCTTAGATTGAATAAATAAGATCACCGTTCTGTATTTGTATGAGCATCATTTCATCCAGAAAAGACAGTACTGGAACAAAATGGGAGAGGAAGGATAAATTCAATTTCTTTCATATGCCGGGTATCTGTTTCTCCTGCTGCTCTTAAATCACAGTAGGAATTTTATAATCAGACTCCCTCCCTAACCCCCCGCCCCCCAAATGCCTCCCTCCCCCACCCAGAGGAGAAAGGTTACTTTTCTTTTTGGATTGAATTAAAACATTCGCTTTTCTGGTTTAGCAGATTTACAAAAAGAAGACCATCAGACTTTCCAGGCTTACTGAATGAAATGATAAAATTAATAGACATACAGACATAGATATTGAAATAGATATCTTCTGTTGGTTTTGTTTCTGTGAAAAACTCTAACACAGTTTCTTGATAATTCAAATGTACTCAATATTCCCTTGGCAACTTTCATGTAATTCAATCTGTATTTCTTTTCTAAAAAAATAACCCAGACATACATACAAATTTCATATAGATGCAAATTACAGAATTTTTTAGTACAATTTAGATGTACATTAGGAAACAGAGGTACTATCCATATTATATTCAGGATTATTAAACAGTAGATACATCATCATATCCACTTTGAAATTAAAAATATTATATTAACCTAAATTTCACTTACAATGATTGTTTCATACCAGATTTATAGTTATTTCAAGAACTGCTTCATTCAGCCACATGACTAAGAATACAGTAGATGAATTAGCTTGTTGTTTTTACCTTCTCTTTTGGAAAACATGGCTATAGAGAGTCACATATATAAGACAGTATTTATAACTAAAAACAATGCTAAAGCATGATCTAGTTAAAATAATAAGTACTATTATTGTCATTTTATCTATGGAATTAGTATGTTGAAACACAAGATATGAGAAAAATATATGTTTCAACTGTTATTCTCACATAAGACTTAGCTGTATTTCTATTTCTATTGTATTTGATAATAGTCCAGTTGGCACAGGTCTCAAGTCTCTTAACTACAAAACTGATACTGAAAGGTAAGGACTTAGCACAGGACTCCACCCTGAGCTTCTGCTGATTAATTTAAAAAGATTTCCTTTGCAGATTTTTCCAATCCCTTAGCAGTAGCTCTGAAGCACATGAGATGAGACACCATTTCCTTTATTTACGGAAAGTGTTGCTAAGTTAAGGCCTCTATACTTACTGTTCCATTTTTCTTCTGAAAGCTAGAGAAAGAAAAACAATCGAAATTTGTGGTAGATGGTTTCTATGTGCTTATTAAGCAGGGTTACCTAGAAATAAATGTGTCTTAAGGGAATGCCAACCAGGGAAACAATAGTTAGAAGGTAAATCAGTCTTTCCCCACAGTTTTAATAGAGAAAGCTCTAATTGTATTTTAAATTCTGTAACTAATATACTCTAGTAAACTACCACAAGATATGATATGAGCTGTTAAATTATGGCTTTCTAAAATACATCACTAACTTATTTCATCAATAGACTTATATTCATTTCAGCTGTATTAAAAAACCCTGGAAAGGCTACTCAGGAAGAGAACTGGCATAGCAACAATGTCAAATTTCTGCTTATTCAAATCATCTCCATTTACCTTTAAAACATATTTAGAAACCTTTTGTTGCTTAAGAAAGAGCCACCGAGAAAGAGGGAACGGGGGAAGCCACCACGACACTTCACCAACCCCTGAAGGGCCAACGGCGGCGCGGGACACACACACAAAGCAGCAAAAGTGAGTCCCCCATAATCCCTTCCCCCAACGGGAGACCCAAGCCCGACAAAGAAGCTATATCTCCCTCCCTCCCCCTCCCCACTCCCGTGGGAACAAAGAACCCCCAAATCAGGCGGGAAGCTCCCATCAGGCGCTGGGAAGCCAGTCTAGCAGGCGAAGGGCGGAACAGCCCCAAGCCCCCACAGGTTCCTGAACTGGCAGAACCAGCCCCGTCCCCTTCCCAACAAGGGCCGGGGGACGGCCGACAGGGCAAGCCCCACCCGAGGCGCCTGGACCTTGCGGACTCTTACAACTAAAATCACAGGCGCTGGTGGGCAATACCAGCCCAGCAGGGTCACCTGAGCCTGATCTCGTTCCCCCTCCTCGCAGCAGAGGCGAGGTCTGAGGGTGCCAAGCCACACCCGGACAGTCGATCCCACTGGGCCCCACACATACTGCCTCCCCCCCCAACGGACTCGCGGGAGGGCGCAAGCACAACCCAACAACCCAGGGCTCACTCTGGAAGGCAGACCCCGCTAAAGTGCCTGTTGTAGGGGACTCACAGTGCACAGGAGGGCGGGGCCCCGGCGAAAGCGCCCGCTCTGATAGGCGTGCCCTGCACTGGTGGGCGGGGCCACAGCGACAGCACCTGCTGCCGTAGACACGCCTACACAGAAGGGAGGGAAGATCTACACAGACCTCCAGATGCGCAAATCACAAAGAAACATAACTCAGTTCATCAAAGGACAAGCCAACTCGCCAGCTCCAAAAAGCAGCACGACTGAAGAGGAGATGGAGAATAAAAAAGCAAATGAGGCCATGTTAACAGGAATGATCGAAACCGTCAGAAATGAAATCAGAAAACAATTCCAGGAGTTTAGAGCGGAAATCTGGAAGGACACCCAGGAAGCCAAGAAAGAAATGGAAGCAAAACTGGATACAGGGCTGGGGATATAGCCTAGCGGCAAGAGTGCCTGCCTCGGATACACGAGGCACTAGGTTCAATTCCCCAGCACCACATATACAGAAAACGGCCAGAAGCGGTGCTGTGGCTCAAGTGGCAGAGTGCTAGCCTTGAGCGGGAAGAAGCCAGGGACAGTGCTCAGGCCCTGAGTCCAAGGCCCAGGACTGGCAAAAAAAAAAAAACAAAAAAAACAAAAAAAAAACTGGATACAATGCAAGCCTCGTTTAAAGAAATGGAAGCAAAAATGGATACAATGCAAGCCGCCTTTAAAGAAAATCTCCACACCCTGAGAATTGAAATGCATGAAAAAATAGATTTAAAATACAACTCTTTAAAGGAAGAAATTTCCACGATCAGAGCTGATATGACAACCATGAATAGCTCTCTGACATCCATAAACTCCGCAATTGAAACCATAACACAAAGAGTGGACCATATGGAATCCAGAATCTCTCGCCTGGACGATGAAGCAGCTGACAACAACCAGAAAATGACCACACTCCAAGAAAAGGTGAAGCTTCAGGGAAGATTAATCCAGGAACTAATGGACAAAGACAAGAGATATAATCTGCGCATAATTGGAATAGAAGAAGGAGCCGAATATCAGAACAGAGGGCTTAATCATGTTCTCAATAAAGTTATTGCAGAAAACTTCCCCAATCTCACAGGGGACCCCATCCAGGTAACCGAAGCCTATAGGACACCTGGCAGGCCAGACCCCAGGAAAACCACCCCAAGGCACATAATATTCAAGACTACAGACCTCAAGATTAAAGAGCAAATTCTGAATTCAGCCAAAGCGAAGAAGGAAACTTTTTTCAATGGGAAGAGGATTCGAATAACATCCGACTTATCCACACAAACTTACCAAGCTCGAAGTGAGTGGAAGAACACCATCCAAGTACTTCAGAATAACAATTTACAACCTCGGATCAAATATCCAGCGAAACTGGAGTTCACATTCGAAGGGAGAACCAGATCATTCCACACCAAAGAGGAGCTGAAGGAGTATGTGAATAAAAAACCAGCCCTACAGCGAATATTAAGAGGGGAAGCCCACCCAACAGAGATCGTAAAAGACACACAGACAGAATCAGAAAGAAACTTCAATAGCCAAAGTCCAGCAGAAAGACCAGCTCACTGAAGACAAGAAGAAAAAAAAAAACAAAAAAAAAAAAAACAGGAAAAAACAGCCCAACAAGAAAATGGAAGGAGAAAAAACACCCTTATCCTTGATCTCTTTAAATATAAATGGCTTAAACTCCCCGATCAAGAGGAGCAGACTGGCAGAATGGATCCGCAAACAAAAAGTTGACATCTGCTGTCTACAAGAGACCCACCTTACAGCAAGGGACAAAAACAGGCTTCGAATGAAAGGATGGAGCAAGATCTACCAAGCAAATGCACCCACCAAAACGGCAGGTGTAGCCATTCTGATCTCAGACAAGCTGGACTTCTCTTTAAAGTCCACTCAAAAAGACAAAGAAGGACACTACATATTAATACAAGGAAAAATCCAGAATCAAGACATCACGGTGATAAATGTATACTCACCGAACAAAAGAGGCCCTACATATGTCAAGCAAATTCTCACAGAATTACAGAGCAAGATAGATGCAAACACAATCATAGTGGGTGACTTTAATACTCCTCTCTCTCCAAGAGACAGATCCAACACCCAGAGGATTAGTAAGGGAGCTGAGGACCTAAATAACACCATTTCCCAAATGGATCTAACAGACCTATATAGAACCTTCCACCCTACAGAGACCCAATACACCTTCTTTTCAGCAGCCCATGGATCATATTCCAAAATAGACCACGTCATAGCCCACACAAAGAACCACAGCAAATACAAAAGTATTGACATCATCCCATGTATTATATCTGATCACAGTGGATTAAAGGTAACCCTCAACAACAAAGGATACCACAGAGCCTATACACACTTTTGGAGGCTAAACCCCACGCTGCTATCCAACACTTGGGCCACAGACCAAATTAAAGATGAAATCAACGAATTCATAAGCCACAATGACAAAGAAAACACATCACAAAGAAACCTATGGGACACAGCTAAGGCAGTACTGAGGGGCAAGATCATTGCACTCAGTACCCACATTAAAAGAATGGAAGCAGAGCAGGTGAATACCCTCACGATGAAACTAAAACAACTGGAGAAACAAGAAATGACAGAATCTAAAACGACTAGGAGGGGAGAGATTACAAAGATTAAAGAAGAGATAAATCTGATTGAAAATAGAAAAACCATTCAACAAATAAATAAGACTAAAAGCTTGTTCTTTGAGAAAATAAACAAAATTGACAGACCCCTTGCAAGACTCACAAAAAAAAGAAGAGAAGAGACTCATATTCGTAAAATCAGGGACTCCACAGGAAAAATTACAACAAGTACACACGATATTCAAACAATCATAAGTAGCTATTTCCAAAACCTCTACTCAGCAAAAAACAATAATTTTACAGAAATGGATCAATTCTTAGAGAAGTACAAACTGCCCAAACTGAACCAAGAAGAAATAAATGAACTAAATAAACCAATAACTTACGGTGAGATACAGGAGGTAATCAAGAACCTCCCTACTAAGAAAAGCCCAGGCCCAGATGGATTCACCAACAAATTCTACAAAACCTTTAGTGAGGAGCTAATTCCAATACTCCTCAAACTCTTCCGCGAAATAGAAACGGAGGGAGAAATCCCAAACTCATTCTACGAAGCTAATATCATACTCATCCCCAAACCAGGCAAAGATCCAACAAAAAAAGAGAACTACAGACCAATATCACTAATGAACACAGATGCAAAGCTCCTCAATAAAATATTAGCTAACAGGATCCAGAAAGTGATCAAGAATATCATACATCATGACCAAGTAGGCTTCATCCCTCAGTCACAAGGATGGTTCAACATCCGTAAATCAATCAATGTAATTCACCACATAAACAGAACTAAAATCAAGAATCACATTGTTATCTCAGTCGATGCCCAAAAAGCCTTCGACAAAATACAACATCCATACCTATTAAAAGCTTTGGAGAGAACAGGAATAGATGGAACATTCCTCAAAACAATAAAAGCCATATACAACAGACCAACTGCTAATATCATATTAAATGGAGAGAAACTTAAATCATTCCCCCTAAACACAGGAACAAGACAAGGATGCCCACTCTCCCCACTTCTGTTCAACGTAGTACTGGAATCCCTAGCCATAGCAATAAGGCAAGAGAAGGACATCAAAGGGATCCACATCGGCAAGGAAGAAATCAAGTTATCCCTATTCGCAGACGACATGATCTTATATCTCAAGGACCCAAAAAACTCAGTACCCAAACTCCTACATCTAATAAACCAATTTGGCAAAGTAGCAGGATACAAAATCAATCCACAAAAGTCAGCAGCTTTTCTGTACACCAGCAATAGACAAACAGAAAAGGAAATTATGGAAACAATTCCATTTACAGTAGCCAAAAAAAGAATAAAGTACCTAGGGATCAACTTAACCAAGGACGTGACGGACCTATTCAATGAAAACTACAAAAATCTAATAAGGGAAATCAAAGAAGACACAAGGAGATGGAAAGACCTCCCATGCTCATGGGTAGGCAGAATCAATATAGTGAAAATGGCCATATTGCCCAAATTGTTATACAAATTCAATGCAATACCTATCAAAATCCCAGCCACATTCTTCACTGAAATAGAGAAACCAATCCATAAATTCATATGGAACAGCAAAAAACCTAGAATAGCCAAAGCAATTCTAGGCAAAAAACAGTGCAGGAGGTATCACCATACCAGACTTCAAGCTCTACTACAAGGCCATCATAACAAAAACAGCATGGTATTGGTATAAAAACAGATCGGAAGACCAGTGGATTAGAAGTGAAGACCCAGAAATAAAACCGCACTCTTACAGCCAACTGATATTCGACAAAGGAGCTAAAGACATACAATGGAATAAACATAGCCTCTTCAACTACTGGTGCTGGGAGAACTGGGCAGCCATATGCAGAAAACTCAAAGTAGACCCAAGCCTATCACCATGCACCAAGATCAACTCAAAATGGATCAAGGACCTCAACATCAGACCTGAATCCTTGAAACTACTGAAGGACAGAGTAGGAAAGACACTAGAACTTATAGGCACAGGAAGGAACCTCCTGAATAGAGTCCCAGGGGCACAACAAATAGGGGAAAGACTCAACAAATGGGACTACTACAAATTAAAAAGTTTCTGCACAGCTAAGGTCATAGCCACCAAAATAGAAAGACAGCCAACGATATGGGAAAGGATATTTACCAGCACAGCAACAGACAAAGGCCTGATATCTGTCATCTACAGAGAACTCAAAAAACTAAGCCCCTCCAAACCCAATAAACCTATTAGGAAATGGGCAAAAGAGCTAAAGAGAGACTTCACAAGAGAAGATATAAAAATGGCAAAGAAACACATGAGGAAATGCTCAACATCCCTGCTCGTAAAGGAAATGCAAATAAAAACAACCCTGAGATACCACCTCACCCCAGTTAGAATGGCCTATACTCTGAACTCAGGAAACAACAAATGCTGGAGGGGCTGTGGGGAAAGAGGAACCCTTCTCCATTGTTGGTGGGAGTGCAAATTAGTACAACCACTTTGGAGAACAGTATGGAGGTTTCTCAAAAAGCTCAATATAGACCTACCCTATGACCCAGCCATACCACTCCTAGGCATCTATCCTAAACAGCAAAACCCAAGACATCAAAAGGACATTTGTACTTCCATGTTTATCGCAGCACAATTCACAATAGCCAAAATTTGGAAACAACCCAGATGCCCCTCCACAGATGAATGGATCCAAAAAATATGGTACTTATACACAATGGAATACTACATAGCGATTAGGAATGGTGAAATATAGTTATTCGCAGGGAAATGGTCAGAACTCGAACAAATAATGTTGAGTGAGACAAGCCTAGAACACAGAAAACAAAGGGGCATGATCTCCCTGATATATGACTGTTAACAAAGGGAGATGGAGAGACAGTAGAGACCAAGTCTGTGAACACTGTATATGTGCTTGATACATTGTATATTGCATATGGGTCTACCTGACCTAGACAAGGGATGGAAAAACAGGTTGTAAGATATCACAAGAAATGTACACACTGCCCTACTATGTAACTGCACCCTCTTTGCACAACACCTTGTAAAAAAATTTTATGTTCAATTAATAATAAAAAAAATTAAAAAAAAAAGAAAGAGCCACCATATCGAATTTTTTCCTTTGTTATGCTGAATACATTCTCTCCCTCCACACACCAATACTGTTTGGCAGTTTCTATCCGTGGACGGCATTTGGATTTAATTCTAGTTTTCTACAGAATTATTAACCACATATTAAAATTTGAGAATATGATTAAGTGAATGCAGTTGTTATTTATTTATATACTAGATTAAAAGTTCATGTTAGGAAGTGAAAAATTGAATTAGATTTACATGAAGATACTAAACCAATTGCTAGGGTTGCAAGCTTGTAATCCTAGCTACTCAGGGGTTTGAAACCAGCAAATCAAAGCCAGTTCTGGCAAGAAAGTCCAAAAGATTTTTATTTCCAATTAACCACCAGGAAACCAAAAGTGGGGCTGTGGCTCAAAATGGTAGAGCACTAGCCTGACACTAGATAATACTAGTTTCTTTTTTTTAACACAACCAAGTACTGATAATAAAATGCAAGTGTAAAAGGAAACAAATGCATAGCTATTCCATAAAGTCATAATCAAAATCAAATTAGTGTAAAGGTCACAAACTATTCTCAAAAGCTCATTTCTAGCTTTTATACACTAGAATTTTCTCTAATGATTACCTGCTGGTTGTTTGAGTTTTTTTTGTCCAAAGGAAAATATATAAAACAATTACCTCAAGTTTTCTAAAAAGACAAGGGAAAACTGAAATTATTGAATGATGTGGTAAGAAAGAGGAGTCGATCAGAGATAGAAGAAAGAGATACGATGATAGGAGGAAGTTACACATAGCAGAAGAAAGGACAAATAGAAGAAAGAAGATGAAGTGAAAGACCACTGTGTCTTAGAAGATGAATGTTCCTTTCAAGCAATTTAGGAGAGAGCCAGAATTTAGAAGCAAAGAGAAACTCTATTAGATTTGAGTTAGTGTTTTCTATTTGAGTTTTGCACTTCTGAGAGTAATTTGTCTGTGGTTTGTTCGTTGATTAGTATCTATAAAAACAGTGATGGATGAGAGCTGAGATTTCTAAGAACTTACTAAATTTTAGAAATTGGACTAAGCATTTTACATGCATTGTTTGTTGGAACACTTGCAGAAACTCTGTAAAACATAGCAAATGAATAAACTACTTTCCAGAGCAATTTAGAAACTCATTTTTTACCTCATATCCAGTTAGATTTTCTAAAGACAGATTTTCCACTCGATTTCTATCTGCAAAGATAGAACTGTTACTGTCTTTAATCTGCTATCTCCCAATGGTTTTACAGTGGAGAAGTTCCATTGAGTAATTTTTTTATTTTTAATTTTGAGATGATGCAGCACTCATGCTTCTCACTTTAGCTCAAGATTGAATTACAGATCAGGGTCAAACATTTCCATCTTCCTTCTGAAGTATCCCTCAGGTTTATACCAGCAAAGTTGGGCAGAAGAGGACAAGACAAAATGTCACTCAACTTTGAAAAATAAAAGAAGATTAAAAAATTGAGGCAGAAAGGAAGAAGCAAAGCACAAAAACAAACAATAGTCAAAAAGTTTGAAACATTAAAAACAAAAATTTTAACTATCAATACTCTCTTATTACATGGGGATCTAGTGGCTGGAAGTATGGGTAAATGGTAGAGTACTAGCCATGAGCAAATAAGCAGAATGAGGGTAAGGTCCTTGAGTTCAAGCCCCAGAATGAGCCCACACAAAAATTTACAGGGCATAGGTGACTCACACCTAAAATCTTAGCCACTCAAGTAGCTGAGGTCCAAGAACTGATGTTCCTGTTTAGCCCAGGCAGACAAAGCTATGAGAGTTTTCCCTTCAATTAACCAGCTAACCAGAGGGGGACGGGGTGGTGGGGGGGGAGCAGTTTTGAAGGTGTGGGCTAAGTGGTAGAATGCCATCAGTGAGGAGAAAAAAGAAAAAACAAAGCCAAGTGAAAGTGGTAGTTCATTAGTTCAAGCCCCAGTCCTAGTAAAAAGGATTAGGGGTGGGGGTTATAATTGAAATTTGAATCCAAGAATGTGTACTATGAGAGGAGAAAGAATAATAATTGGGAAATAGTAGCCGTTACAGAGAGATCTCATAATCTTTACATATATATTCTAGTTTAAGAGCAAATTAATTCATTAATTAGATCTCAACATTCCTAGTTACTAAACTGTCAGAAAAGTCAAATATTAGTCACCGTGTCTCACAGCTCCATATGGCAGAGCTGGGATGTGAAATTCGTGAGCTATCTTCAAAGTTCATGTCCAGGAAGATGCTCATAAAATGCAAAAATAAGAACATTGGCTAACTCCATGAACTTTCTTTACTCCTTCCATTGGAGCACAATAGCTCTGAATGAGTTTAACATTTTTTCTCTAATATTATTGTTCACGAAAATCACAGGCTTCTATGTATTGGAAATGGTTTGAGTTTGCCTGTCAATGATTCATGTGCTGGCAATGTGATAGGTGACAGAACTTTTAAAAGGAGGGGCCTAGTGTGTCCCTTGGAGATATGCCCTGGGAAAGGACTGTGGGACCCTAGTCTTTTAGGCTTCTGGCTGGCCCAGTGATGATATATCCCTCTTCTACTGTGCTTTCATCATGATTATCCAGGCTAAGTCCCAAGATCTTGCAATTGCCAAGCTAGAGAACAGGGGAAGTGATGAGTACTTCAATTCTGAGTCCAAAGGCCTGAAAACCAAGAGAACTAATGGAGTACATTCTAGCCTAAACCTGAAATGCCACAGACTGAGGAAGATTCGATGTTTGTTTCAAGTCTGAAGGTCAGGAAAACCAAACAGAAACAAGTAACCCTAATACTATGGCCCCATTCTAGTCAGGCAGGCATAAATCCTTCTCAATCATGGAGGGTTTGGTAGTTTTTTTTATTTGTATATACTACATATATTTATTTTATTTTATTTTTTTAAATTTTCATTGTCAAAGTGATGTACAGAGAGGTTACAGTTTCATACCTTAGGCATTGGATACATTTCTTGTACTGTTTGTTACCTTGTCCCTCATTCTGCCCTCCCTCCTCCCCCTTTTCTTTCCCCCCATGAGTTGTTCAGTTGATTTACACCAAACAGTTTTGCAAGTATTGCTTTTGTAGTCGTTTGTATTTTTACCTTGTTTCTCTCAATTTTGGTATTCCTTTTCACTTTCCTAGTTCTAATACCAGTATACACGGTTTCCAATGTACTCAGATAAGATACAGAGATAGTGCAGGTAAAACCACAGGAAGGGGATACAAGAGGATCATCAATAATAGAAGCTACAGAATCACATCACATGTTGAAAGTAATTACAACAGTGATGTAACAGTCGTTTCCATAACATGGAGTTCATTTCACTTAGCATCATCTTATGTGTTCATAAGGGTATAGCTATTGGGCTCTTGTGATCCTCTGCTGTGACTTGCCTAAACCTGTGCTAATTATTCCCTGTGATGGAGACCATAGAGTCCATGTTTCTTTGGGTCTGGTTCACTTCACTTAGTATAATTTTTTCCAAGTCCTTCCATTTCCTTATGAATGGGGTAATGTCATTATCTCTGACAGAGGCATAAAATTCCATTGTGTATATGTAGCACATTTTCCTTCCAATCTTCAACTGATTAGATGAAGCCCACTGATAGTAGGGAGCACAATCTTTACTAACTTTGTGAATTCAAATATTAATCACATTGTAAAGCACCTTCACTTTTATCTACCCAACTTCATTTACATTAATCCTATGCAATAAAATTATTTGTGGAAATTTATTAAATATACTAATATGGTGGGCTTGGCATATAGCTCAGTGGCAAAGCACCTGCCTAGTAAGTGCAATGTCCTGGGTTAGAGCCTCTTTACCAACCGTTTGGTTATTTCATCAATTGCAATAAATAAATAAATTAATTAATTGATAAAAGTAAAAACACCATCACAGATGCAGCATCTATCTTGGCACCCACAGCTTAAATCCAATTGATTCACAAAGTCATCTTTTCACAGTCTGTGTTAGAGGCAATTTTTTCCCTTTATTGTCAAAGTGAATTACAGATGGGTTACAATTTCATATGTAAGGCAGTAAGTACAGCTCTCGTTCAACTTGTTACCTCCTCCCTCATTTCCCTCCCCCTTCCCCCTGCCCATTTCCCTCTTTCCCCCATGAGTTGTACAGTTGGTTACACCAAATGGTTTTATAAGTATTGCTTTTGGAATCATTTGTCTTTTTATCCCTTGTCTCTCAATATTGGTATTCCCTTTCTCTTCCCTAGTTCTAATACACGTATATACAGTATACTGGGTATTAAGATCAGATACAGTGATAGCGGGGGTGAAACCACAGGAAGGGAATACAAGAGAAAAAGAGGGTATGATTTCACATGGGAGGTTGAAAATAATTACAATAAATGATATAACACTTCTTTCCATAATGTGGAGTTCATTTCACATAGCATTATCTTGTGTGTTCATAAGGGCATAGACATTTATACTCACATTCAGGCCTTGAATGAAACATGCAGGAGATATTCTGACAAATTGTACTTCGTCTAATTTATGCCTTTATCCTGAGAACTGTATTTTTATTCTTCACAAGTTAACAATAGGTGCTAAATATCTATTTACTATCTGAGTACTAGACTTACTATTTTCCAGTAGCATCCTTCAGAGAGGAAAGTATAATAAGTTTCATATTTTATAAAGTAATTGAAAAACTGTTAAAGAAGCCAGCTTTCATGGTTTACATCTGTAATATGAGCTACTCAGGCTGTTGATATCTGAGGATTGATATTCAAAGCTAGCTTGGGCAGGAAAGTCTGTTAGACACTTCTCTCCAAATAACCACCTAAAAACTGCAAGTGGAGATGTGGGTCAAAGTGGTAGAGCTCTAACGGTGAGTACAAAAGCTGAGGATCAGTGTCCAGGCTCTGGGTTCAAACCCCATGACTAACAAAAATAAAACAAAGCAAAACAAACAAATACTAAAACCTGATAGCTACATGACAGTAATAGCAACAGAACCACTGAAATAGACCATGTGGAAATCTTAATCAAATTTCATTCTCTTTGAGTGTGAGAAAGTTATTTAATATGAAAAATTATAATTCCTGCTTCCAAAATTTTGAAACAAACAATTTTTTGTTTATTATATGGTATAATAGTACATAAGAAGCTTGCTGAATTCATGACTCAAGCGGTGGATTGTCTGACTAGCAAACACTAAGGCTCTGTTGCAGACTCCATTAAGTGCCCCCAAAAATTGTGAATAGGGGATGAGAAAGTAAAAAAGTAAAAAATGGTTAAATCGTACTCATGACTGGAAATGTCACAGGGAACTCTCCTATAAAAACTGATGTGTGATAAAACAATTTTAAGATAGTAGATTTTTTAATGGTTTCTTTTTTTCATTTTATTTATTTATTTACTGTCAAAGTGATGTACAGAGAGGTTAGTTTCATACGTTAGGCCTTGGGTACATTACTTGTACTGTTTGTTACCTCCTCCGTCATCTCCCCCTCCCTCTCCCCTTTTCCCTCTCCACCCATGAGTTGTTCAGTTGGTTTACCCTAAATGGTTTTACAAGTATTGCTTTCGGAGTCATTTGTCTTTTTATCCTTTGTTTCTCGATTTTGATATTCCCTTTCACTTCCCTAGTTTTAAAGATAGTAAATTTTATTATAGACTTAATACAGTATTTTAAATTTGGAGTTAAACAGACACAAAAAACTGAAACTTCCTAGATCTGTACAAGGTAGCTATCAAGACAGCTGTGGTTGTTAATAGCATTATTCTGAACTTTATTTTTTCTAAAGTATATAGCTGTTGTCATATTTAGCAGATATAGAATGTATTGCTTTTAATATGTGACCCACATTAAAACAAAGTAGATAAGCTATATCCCTACTTAACACATTCTAGAAGAAAATATAATAACTTCTCAGTAATAAGATATTGTGGATAAATTAACTTGTTAAAGAGTGATTAACACTACCTCCTCAATAAAACTATTGCTGTCTGCTCTTGAAAGTCTAACAAAATTACATTTCTAATGTGTAGATTCTTTTTTTCTGGCTTTTTTTAAATTGTCAAACTGATGTACAGAGAGATTACAGTTTCATATGTTAGGCATTTCTTGTACTGTTTGTTATCTCCTCCCTCATTCCCCCTCCCCCTCCCCCTTTCCCTTTTCCCCCCATAAGTTGTTCAGTTGATTTACACCAAACAATTTATACCAAACAGTTTTGCAAGTATTGCTTTTGTAGTCGTTTGTCTTTTTAGCCTGTTTCTCTCAATTTTGGTATTCCCTATTATTGATGATCCTCTTGTATCCCCTTCCTGTGGTTATACCTGCACTATCACTGTATCTTAGTATCTTATCTGAGTACATTGGAAACCGTGTATACTGGTATTAGAACTAGGAAACTGAAAGGGAATACCAAAATCAAGAGAAACAGGGTAATGTGTAGATTCTTATATGGTTTGCTTTCTTAAATTTATTTTTTATTTAATTTTTATTATCAAGATGATGTACAAAGGGGTTGCAGTCATATATGTAAGGTAGTGAGTACATTTCTTGTCAAACTTATTACCTCCTCTCTCATTTTTCTCCCACCATTCCTCCTCCCCAATTCCTCCCCTGCCCCACTTGTACAATTAATTTGCAACATATTGCCTTGTGATGATCGCTGTTGCACTGGTTTTCCTTTTACCCATTGTCTCTCCATTCTGATGTTCCCCTTCCCTTTCCCAATTCAGATAAACGTATATACAATAACCAGGGTACCAAAATCAAATACAGTGAGAATAGGGGCTAAACCATAGGGAAGATAAACAAAAGGAAAAAGAAATAATTTCACATAATACATTAAAAATAACAACAACAATAGATAAACCTCTTGCCACATCTTGGAGTTCATTTTGCTTAGCATCATCTTATATGATCATATGTCCATAGCTATTGAGCTATTGTGATCCTCTTCTAAGACTATCCTAGACATGTACTAATTACTACCTATGAGGGAAATCATAGAGTCTGTTTCTTTGGATCTGGCTCACTTAGTACAATTTCCGCCCCCCCCCCCCCGCCCCAAGTTTATCCATCTCTTATAGCGCTTACTTTTACCACTAGTAGTTTAATTCTGTTTATTCTACCTCTGAAAGGAAATTCTTATGGATAAGAATATGTGTTCTGGATGGTTTTGTGTTTGGCCTTGCTATAACTATTCCTGCTAAAGAACTCTGGGAATGGAAACCATTAGTTGTTGGAAAGCATGATTATCATATTTACTTCCTTGTCTGAATATGTTGCAGATTATAACTAAAGCGTTCAGCTAATAACAATTTCTTCTCATTTGCTTAAATATGTGAATGTTTTTATAAGAGCATTTAAAAATGTATTTTCCTAAACTGAGCTTAAGTTTAAGCTGGTTTGCACTTATTATCCTACCTAGTCAGGGAGCTGAGATCTGATGATCATGGTTTGAAGCCAGCACAGGCAAGAAATTCCATGAAACTCTTATCTCCAGCTAGGCACAAAAAAAAGGAAAGAAAGAAAGAAAGAAAGAAAGAAAGAAAGAAAGAAAGAAAGAAAGAAAGAAAGAAAGAAAGAAAGAAAAGAAAGAAAAAATCTGGAAATAGAGCTGTGGCTCAAAGTGGTAGAGTGCTAGACTTAAACACAAAAGCCCAGGGACAGTATCCAGGCCCTGAGTTCAAACACCAGGAATCACACACACACACACACACACACACACACACACACACACACACACAAACACACTTGCTTAGAAAAATTGATTTAGTTTGTAGTCGTAGTGATTATCTAAGATAACTTCAAAGTTTGTCAAAATGCCTGCAAACTCTAGGAACATTTGGCAGTGTCATTTACTCATCAGTGACTACCTATTATCAAGAAAATTTTATTTAAAAATATTTTTTAAAATAGCTATGCTGTTTCTGTAACTGCTCACTTGACATTTAACAAGATATTGCAGCTTATTTTTAAGGAGAAGAGCTGAGTAAAATATACATCTAACACCAGCCATCTGCTGCTGTTCCGATAGAAGCAGGAAAGTAGTGCAAAAAAGGTAATTCTTGAGTCTAACCCTGGGTATTATTGTGAAATTAGTTGGTATAAGAAGTATATGTAATTTTAAATGGACTGATGAATGTAAAAATTCATGAATCTCAGAAGTGTGAGTCTAATGAGAGCTCCTAGAGCTTTCCCAATTTAGTTTTTAGGTATATTCCTTTTCTCCATCTGTGTTCAGTATTGGGGATGAGGAGGTCCTAATTGCTGATAGTATTCACAAATACTTTAGAAACTGTGATCTTAAATTCTGTAGAAGAGAATTAACTATACTAGCCCAATTTGACCGGCTAAATTTTTGCATCAATTTATATGCCTGGGGTAATACGAATCTTCCCTTGCAGATGAATACTCTGGATTATTCATCAAAGTCAAATTGACACTTCTGTTTTCAATTGAGCAAATGTATTGCATTAAAATTTCCTAACCTCATTACTGATACTGACCAGCTAATGACTGCAGTATATTTCAATTTTGTAAGAATAGAAAGCAGGAGCCTTTCTAAATTTTTATTTGATAATCTCTACTTCTTTCCATATGGCCACATGAATTCCCTCTTTCCTTATTCCTCAGCTGAGATTTTCTTTCCTCTTCTCAGCTCCCTCCTTTCATGCATAGCAAACCTCCTCGTACTTTTAAAATTCTACTAAATGCTACATCCTACCCATAATATATTCAGTTCTTACTCTTTAATTTTATTGTTACTGTGTTGCTATTAGTGCTTAAACTCGAGGCTTTGTGTTTTTACCTGGCTTTTTGCTCAAGGTGAGTGAGTGCTTTACCAGTTGAGCATTTCTAATTTTTGCTAGTTGATTAGAAGGTCTCATGGATTTTTCTGCACAGAGCTTCAAATTTAGAATTACAGGTGTGAGCTCCCAAGGCCTAACCTTCAACTCTTATTCTTTATTTCAGCATTCTTACAGCACTTAGTAGCCTAAAGTCTGCTGTCAAAGGACTTGGCAGGATTTCTGGGGAACAGGATCAGCTTTTTGTCAGATACTGCAGTGACCCTACTCTGTGCTGAGTTTCTAGCACCCAGTATTTTGGCACCAATTCATTCCTTTGTGTTTGGTTTGTTAGTACTTATAGGACTTTGAGATAAAACTTCCTTTCCCTATCTATCTATTTACCATCCATCTATCTATATATTTATCTTTTATGTATATATATATATATGCATGTATCTATTATCTATCTGTCTATATCTCTCTAGCTACATATATATCTGACTCTCCTTTATCTCTTCTCCCTCTGTTTTTCTCCCTCTTTCTTTCTCTTCACTTTCTTTCCTCTTTCTCTTCCTCTCCTACCTCTCTCTGCCTCTACTTCTATCTCCCTCCTTCTCTCTCTTCCTTACTCTCTCCCTATCTGTCTCTTTCTCTCTCCTTTTGCCCCTCTCTCCCACCATTCTCTCCCTCTCTCCTGCCCTTTTTCCCTCCTTTCTTTCCCACATCTTTTCCTCTGTTGTAAAGTAAAAGCCATAGATTTAAAGGACACAAAGAAGATTGCATGGCAGCTCCCTAAAATAAATGAAGATATGCCTACACAGAAACTGTGAATATGGTATTAAGAAGACTGTTTGTAGGTGTAATAAAGATAAGGGTTTCAAATTTAGATTATCCCAATGTACACTTGGCCTTAAATGCAAAGACATGTGATTTTCAAAAAAAAAAAAAAAAAGAGGAAAGAGAGAAACAGGACACAAAACAGAAATCTAAGTGAAAACACTCAGAAGTAGGACATATGCAGTCCTAAGCCTGAGCACACTTGGAGTTAATAAACAAGGAAGGATTAACTGCTTGACTTTCAAAGGGAGTGCATCCATCCTAATATTTTGACTTTGGGCTCCTGTTCTCAAGAACAGTAAAGGAGAAAGAAATTCTGCTTTTTAAAAAAATGTCATTGCTAGTGCACTGTAGTAACCTTAAAATAAAAATGAGTAACTGCGAACTAGAAATTCATGATTCTTGATGGTGTTATGTTGGGCTCCAGCTATACCTTTAAGGGGCAGTCCTGAGAGACCTGCCTCTTCTCCCGCCCTGGGAGCTGTTAGCTACTCCTACCTTTTCCCCCGGGTCCGGAATCAGAAAGGCGGCTCGGACCAGCCCCGCCTTCCGCCTCGGCCATGTGTGTGTCAAAATGGCACCGGACAGAACCCAGGGGGCGGTCCTGTGGGATGTGACCACTGCCCATAGAGGAAGTCCCGTGATGTCAGTGATGGACAGCTCATAATCAGCCTATCTCCATGCCTAGTTAGCCACTCCAAATCCCTCCCCTTCCTGCCGCCATTACTGCTATAAATGTGGCTGTTTTTCCCTGAGTAAACCGGAATTCCAAGAAGCTTTCCCCGAGAACGCCCACGTGTCCTGCATCCTCATTCTTAAGCGTGAGGTGGGGGGAGGGGCGTCTTGTGATTACACACACCCAAGGTTTACACGTGAGGCCGCACTCTAGCTGTTTCCACCCGCAGGGCGCGAGAGTGAAAGGGTCTCACAGTGTTATTCATTAAAAGATAATATTTCCCTTTCTTCAATTCTCCATTCTAACACCTATCACAAATACCACCACAAACAACATAATTAAGTTTCCTCTAAGATATAGATAATAAAATGTACATTAGTACTTTTTATAACTAAATAAACACAATTATTTTTTGAGGAGTATATTGGTATTTTTTTCTTATGGATGTTTTAGTGAAAGTTGGAGATATAGAACAGAATAAAAATTTCATGTGGTATGTTGAAAATAATAACAACAAAGATAAACCACTTATTTCCAAATCTTGTAGTTCATTTCACTTAGGATCATCTTATGTGATCATATGTACATGGCTATTGAGCTATTGTACTCCTCTGCTAGGACTATCCTAGTCAAGAACTAATTGTTTACAATGAGATGAAATTATGCCTCTTTCCTTTGTCTTTCTTCCCCATGGTTTTACCCCTAATGCCACTTAACTGGTTTTGGTACAGTGGGTATTGTATGTATGCTTGTCAGAACTAGGGAAGGGGAACACCAAAATGGAGAGAAAAAGGGTAAAGGGTGAACCATTGAAACAGCAATACTTACAATACAATATGCTCTAAACCAACTTTACAAGTTGGGGGAGGGTGGGGAGGAAATAGGAAGGAGGAAAGGTGGGAGAAAAATGAAGGAGGAGGTAACACGTTTGATAAGGAATGTACTCACTGCCTCATTTATGTAACTGTAACCCCTCTGTACATTACTTTGGCAATAAATTTTTTTAAAAGAATAGAATAAAAGTAGATTATTTTCTGGTCCTACAACTTGAATTCAGGGTCTCACGTTCTCCTCTGTCCTTTTTTTTTTTTTTTTTTTTTTTTTTTCAGAACTGCCACTCTATCAGTCAAGCTATTTCTGGATTTTTTTGTGGTTAATTGAAATTAAGAATCTTACAAACTTTTTCCCTAGGCTGGTTTTGAACTATGATCTTTGGGCCTCAGCCACCAGAGTAGCTAGGATTATAGGCAGGGGTGACTGGTGAACAGTTGCACAGAAATATTTTAATTTCCAAAACATAATGTTTTAAAGAGGTATTATTCGGTTGTTTTACAATTATGGCAGTCAGAAACCTGCAATGAGTCTCATTGGTTAAAATTAAGGTGTTAGCAGTGTTGAAACATTCTGGAGTTTGTGAGGTAGAATTCTTTCACCTATTAGAAGATGCCTACATTCCTGACATTTGGCTCCTTTCCATCTTGAAGCTAACGGTAGTCACTTGACTTTTCAATGCACCATTGGCATTGATTATTTTGCCTCCTTCTTCCATATTAGAAGACTCCTAATTACATAGGACTAGATAATCTAGAACAACCTTTCCATGTTAAGGATAGCTAAGTGGCCATGTTAATTACATTTGCAATCTCCATTGCCTGTGTTATATAAATTTACCATATTCATGGAGTACAGTGAAAGCATTATTCAGACCACAAACACTGAAACTCTGATATTCCAACACTTCATAATTAGCTAAAACAATGACAGTGGTAACAAAATTAGATAAACCCACAAGGAAGGAAGAACTCCCATATTTCCCCATCTCTGCCAACTCTGTTCCTATTAGGAGGTTAAAGCCTGCTGAGTCTCATCCCTGCTCCTAGAGCATCTGCCTTGCTCACAGCCTCTGTATGTTCTTGAAATGACCTTTATCCCCATTATGTAATGCCATAAAAACTGATCTTGAGAAAATGCTGTGTGTTTTAATGTATTAAGATCCCCAAACTTAATCACAGATATTTTAATACAAATTTTCAAAACATGCTAACTCATATTTATCTTTTTCAACTAATTATCTTAAAGTAGCATTTTTCTTTCAAATGTGGTACATGTGAGCTTTGGTAACTTAATTTTATTCCAAATGTATTGTGTCTCTTCAAAAAAACAAAATAAAAGAAGATATTCTGGATTTAATCATTGAAAGCTCTATTGCTACTACCTCAGAGGATAGAATGATCAGTGAACACTTTGCTTATATATATTTTTTCATTTCTGAGACTTGAAACAAAAACAAATGATCTCATTAGGTAGTGAGTTTGTAGGACTATGATATTAAAAATCAGAGCTAAGAGAAGTGAAGTTATTTTGAATTCTTCCCAATACTGCAATTTCCTCTATGTTGAAAACGGAAAGTGCATTGACTTTGGCCTTTCTACCATCTGTCACCTGAAGGCAAAGAAAGATTGAGTGAGTGATAGAGTGGCTTGACATGACTTTTTTATTCTTGTCACTAATGTGTCTTTGTGACACATAGACACAATATGACTATGCTAAAATGCAAATAATTTTTCATGGAAATGTTATACAATGTACCCTGCTTCCACTAGGAACCAACTTTAGGTGTCTTGGGAGACACTTAGGAGAATCATTAACTAAAATGGAGACATGAAGAATTTGTGATTGCTAGAAAACCACTCTTTTCTCCCCCATGATCCTGTCATTCTCTTAGCATTCATAAGCAATAGGACCTAGAATCCTGTATAATTTACCATATCCCAGTGTATTTTAGATCCAATTTCCACTTATCAAGAAGAACATGCACTGTTTGTCTCTCTGAATTTGGCTTACCACACTGAACATGTTTTGTTTTAGGTCCATTCATTTCCCTGCAAATGACATTATTTTATTCTTTCTAAGGGCTGTGTAAAATTCTATTGTGTGTAGATACTCACATAGTAATGAGATCAAAAGAGACTACTCCTAAGAGAAAAATAAAAAGGCAAAATTCCTACATACTTCTCCATACTTACATAAAATAATATATACCAAAACTAACTCCAAGAAATGAAAACAAGAGACACCTCTTCTTTTTTAAGTTTCAATTTTTGATGGTTCAAATTTCTTTTCCTTATTTTGCTGTATTCAAGGGTCTATCTTCATGAGGGGTCAGGGGGGAAGGTACAGACCTTGAGGGAGAAAGGGTGAAAGAGCACAGCACTGGAGCTCACTAGACATCAATGAAAGTGAACTATACAGCTCCTGATGGGAACTTGGTGGGAAGGATTGGGAGAGAATGAAGGATCAGAAGACACTGTACCAAAGGAAATATATTCACTCATTACCTGACTTATGTAATTGTAATGCCTCTGTACCTCATGTCAATAATAACAATAAAGTAAATTAACTTTTTTAAAAAAGGAACCCTCTGAGTCTTCCACAGGTCAGTGGAAGTTCTATAACGTGGCTTAAAACAAAAGCAACATTCTTACTGGGGTGAGATTGAATCTCAATGTTGTTTTGATTTGCATTTCTTTTATGGCCAGTGATGTAGAGCACTTTTTCATATGTCTCTTGGCCATTCTCATTTCCTCATCAGAGAAGTCTTTGTAAGTCTTTAGCCCACTTGATGAGGGGGCTATTGGTTCTTTGCGGTTTTGTTTTGGAAGAGGGTAATTTTTTTAGTTCTGCATATATTTTAGATATGAGGCCTTTGTCCATTGAATGGCCGGTAAAGATCTTCTCCCAGTCTGTGGGCTTTCTGTTTATCTTGCGAGCTATGTCCTTTGCCATGCAGAAGCTCTCCAGTTTGATGCAGTCCAATTTGTCCAGCCTTTCTTTGATTTGTAGCCTTTCTGGGTCTTTGTTAAGGAAGTTCCGTCCTGTGCCAAGGAGCCAATTGTTGGAGGGGATGTGGCCAAAAGGGAACCCTACTTCATTGTTGGTGGGAATGTAAATTGGTTCAGCCACTCTGGCAAGCAGTATGGAGATTCCTCAGAAGGCTAAACGTAGAACTCCCCTATGACCCAGCAGCCCCACTTTTGGGTATCTATCCAAAAGACCACAAACACAATCACAGTAATGCCACCAGCACAACAATGTTCATCACAGCACAATTTGTCATAGCGAGAATCCAGATGCCCCTCAGTAGACGAATGGATCAGGAAAATGTGGTACATATACACAATGGAATTTTATGCCTCTATCAGAAAGAATGACATTGTCCCATTTGTAAGGAAATGGAAGGACTTGGAAAAAATTATACTAAGTGAAGTGAGCCAGACCCAAAGAAACATGGACTCTATGGTCTCCCTTATTGGGAATAATTAGTACAGGTTTAGGCAAGTCATAGCAGAGCATCACAAGGCCCAATAGCTATATCCTTATGAACACATAAGATGATGCTAAGTGAAATGAACTCCATGTTATGGAAACAATTGTTATATCACAGTTGTAACTACTTTCAACGTCCCATGTGTATCTGTAGCTTCTATTATTGATGATGTTCTTGTATCACCTTCCTGTGGTTGTACCTACACTATCTCTGTAATCTTATCTGAGTATATTGGAAACCATGTATACCGGTATTGGAAGTAGGAAATTGAAAGGGAATACCAAAATTGAGAGACACAGGGTAAAAAAAGACAAACAACTACAAAAGCAATACTTCCAAAACTGTTTGGTATAAGTGAACTGAACACCTCAGGGTGGGGGGAAAGGGTAAGGGAGAGGGGGAAGGAGGGTATGAGGGACAAGGTAACAAACAGTACAAGAAATGTATCCAATGCCTAACTATGAAACTGTAACCTCTCTGTACATCAGTTTGATAATAAAAATTTGAAAGAAAAAAACAACAACAAAAACAAACCCAAAAGCAACAGCAAGATACTGGAGTCATCCAGGTATCCCCTATTTCCATCAATCTGCAGACTGTGATGTTTGCTCATTTTGAAATGTCCTTAATTTTAAATGACTTTTGAAGAAACTATTTTAAGACAAATGCAAACAGTTATATTTCAGCTTTTTATCATAACTTGGTGAAATTCATTTTGACATAAAGTATATTAGTTGTTGAGCTAATCACAGATGGATGTTCGTTGTATGGTTTATGAAGAAAACTTTATGTGATGCATCATAGGAATAATTAGTAAATGCATATTGACTGGGAAGTGATTATATACTTAGATCTGTGTACTAGATGTGTTTTCAATGACACTAAAATTCATATTAGTTACTATACTAGTGTAATTAGCAATGCATTTGAGTAGTTTTAGGCTTACAGAAAAATAAACAGATCATACAGCATTCCGTATATTCCATAGGCCCCCTGCTCATAAGGTCACCTATTATTAATAACTTCCACTAGTTTGACACATTCCTTACAATTAATGAACCAGACCTGACACATTATATCTTAACCAAAGTGTATCATTGTCGGGGTCCTTCACTCTTCTGGCCAGTGAGAGAGGCGGGGAGTGTACCCCAACAGGCAAGCCAAGAAAAGGTGAAGAGTTGGCGAACCGCCCACACCCAGCCTCCCTTGGCTGGAGGACAATCAGATGGCCCAGGAGAAAGTTCACGCAGTCTCAGTTTAATTAGGGAGGAATCACACTTTTAAGGGCCAGAAAGCGGCAGGAAGGGGAGGGGCTATGAGAGGCCCCTGAGCTGTCCGTCAAGGGTGGAGGGCCGAGGGACCACCCTAAGGGGCAGCCCACAGGACCGGCTCCGGGTTCACCACCAGCCGCCATCTTGGCTACACGTGGTCCCAAGGCTGGGAGGCGGGGCCAGTTAGAACCGCCTTTCTGGTTCTAGACCAGAAAGGCAGGCGGGACTAACAGCCACTTTGCCCCAGGGCTGGGAAAACAGGCTCGTAATGATGCAAGGCATCCTGGCGGGCATGCCCCACATATCATTTTTAGTTGGGGCAATTCTTAATGTTTTAGAGATCTATGGATTTTGGTAAAAACATAACATTACCACCTCATGATAGCCATGCTATAGAATAACTTCATTGCCTTAAAAATGCCATATCCTACCAAATGGTCTTTCTTCCTTTCCATACTAACCACTGATAAGCAATGATTTCTTTACTCTCTATAATATTTCCTTTTTATAAAAGTTATATAATTAGAATCAAAAGTATATAACCTGTTCATATTGGTTTCTTTTACTTATCATAAAACATTTAAGGTATTTCCATGTTTTTGTTACTTGATAGCTCATATTTACTTTGCTCAATAAGTCTATCGTCTGAATATACTATAATTTTCAACTGCTCTTTTGAAACACATTGTGGTTGTGCCATTATGAATAATGTTTGCATAAAAATTCATCCACAGGTTTTAAGGCAAACAGGCTCTTCAAATCATCTGGATAAATACTGAAACATGCAATTGCTTAGTTCTATGTTATAGCTATGTTTCACTGTGTAAGAGATTTCCAAACTCTGTGTAAAGGAATCATAAGTTCTGAAGTCTGTCTCTTTGCATTTCTTACTTTTTCTAAATTTGTTGTGTATGTAAATATTAATAAATGTATGCACCACTCTTTCCTGTTTATAAAAGAGATTTCCAAACTATCTTCTAGTAGTAAATGACTATTTTTGTTGGTCTATATTCTCATCACTACTTGGTATTTTCAGTTTTCTTTAATTTTTGACAAAGTATATAGTGATATCTGATTGCTTTGTTGTGAAATTCCTTAATGACATATAATGCTGACAATATTTTCTTCTGTTTATTTTTTATCTGTATGCTCTTTGAAATGTGGAAATAGAAAAATAAAACAGCTAAATAGAAAAATAGAACCATATGGGAAAGGATCTTCACCAGCACAGCAACAGATAAGGCCTAATATCCGTCATCTACAGAGAACTCAAGAAACTAACCCCCTCCACACCCAGTAAACCAATTATTAAATGGGCAAAGGAGCTAAAGAGAGACTTCAGAGGAGAAGAGATAAAAATGGAAAAGAAACATATGAGGAAATGTTCAACACCCCTGGCAGTAAAGGAAATGCAAATAAAAACAACCCTGAGATACCACCTCACTCCAGTTAGAATGGCCTATACTATGAATTCAGGCATCAACAAATGCTGGAGGGGATGTGGGGAAAGAGGAACCCTTCTCCACTGTTGGTGGGAGTGTAAATTAGTACAACCATTTTGCAGAACAGTATGGAGGTTCCTCCAAAAGCTCAGCATAGACATACCCTATGACCCAGCCATACCACTCCTAGGCATCTATCCTGAACACTGGGTCTCTGGATATCATAAAGACATCTGCACATCCATGTTGATCACTGCACAATTCACAATAGCCAAAATATGGAAACAACCCAGATTCGCCACTACAGATGAATGGATCCAAAAATGTGATACCTATACACAATGGAATACTACATTGCTATTCAAAATGATAAAATATTAAATTATTGGTATTTGCAGGGAAATGGTCAGAACTTGAACAAATAATGTTCAGGGAGACAAGCCTAGAACACAGGGAACAAAGGGGCATGGCCTCCTTGATATATGACTGTTAGGGTGGGGGTGGGGGACAGTAGAGACCAGGTCTGCAAAACAACAAATGTCTTTTCAAATGGTATTTCCACAGGCTTGGGTCAGCGACCTTACATTATGTATCTAAAGCCAAACAACTACTAAATATAAAAAGGTCTAGAATAGACCTATCAGTGGATCACAATAGCTCAACATCTATGTACACATGATCATACAAGATGAGGATAAGCAAAAACAACTCTAAGAGAAGGACACAGGAGGATTCTTTTGTTGACATTAAATTTAAAGTTATAGGTGAATTTTCTTTGGCGTACCCTACATGGTTACTGTATATGATTTTGGAACACTGGGTATTGTATATATGCTTAACTGATCTAGGGAAGGGAACGAAAAATGAGGGTGTAAGATATCACAAGAAATGTACTGGGCTGGGGATATAGCCTAGTGGCAAGAGTGCCTGCCTCGGATACACGAGGCCCTAGGTTCGATTCCCCAGCACCACATATACATAAAACGGCCAGAAGTGGCGCTGTGGCTCAAGTGGCAGAGTGCTAGCCTTGAGAGGGAAGAAGCCAGGGACAGTGCTCAGGCCCTGAGTCCAAGGCCCAGGACTGGCCAAAAAAAAAAAAAAAAAAAAAAAGAAATGTACTCATTGCCTTATTATGTAACTTTACCCCTTTTGCACAACACCTTGTCAACAAAATTTAATTAATAAAATAAATTTAAAAAACCAAACAGCTGGGCTGGGGATATAGCCTAGTGGTAAGAGTGCCTGCCTCGGATACACGAGGCCCTAGGTTCGATTCCCCAGCACCACATATACAGAAAACGGCCAGAAGCGGCGCTGTGGCTCAAGTGGCGGAGTGCTAGCCTTGAGCGGGAAGAAGCCAGGGACAGTGCTCAGGCCCTGAGTCCAAGGCCCAGGACTGGCCAAAAAAAAAACAAAAAAAAAAAAACAAACAGCTAGATGAGGGAAGCTCATGCCTACTACAATCCTAGCTACTCAGGAGCTTGAGATCCGAGGATTGTGATTTCAAGCCAAACTAATAAGTAAATTCAACAAGACTCGTATCTCCACCTAACCACAAAAATTCCAGAAGTGGAACTGCGGCTCAAAGGGAAAAATGCCAGCCTTCAATGAAAAAGCTAAGGATGAGTGAGGGCCTCGGCCTGAGTTGAAGCTGCAGAACATGCAAAAACCAAAGGAAGGAAGGAAGGAAGGAAGGAAGGAAGGAAGGAAGGAAGGAAGGAAGGAAGGAAGGAAGGAAGGAAGGAAGGAAGGAAGGAAGGAAAGAAAGAAGGAAAGGAGGGAGGGAGGGAAAAAGAGAAGGAAGATGAAACTAATTGAAGGTAGAAGTTTCTTTGCTCTAAGAAAGAGAGATGAAAATCGTTGAAATTAGAAGCTTCTTAGCTCTGATTTGCCACGAAGGAGGCAAAGTCACATAAAAGGAATGAGGATTCTCACAAATGAGTTTGTAATTAAAGGAAGAGAAAGGGATTCTGCTCTATAAACTATTGTAGAGCAACCAATTTCTGCTTGCTAGGAGAAAGAAATGTAAAATAACACTGCAATGAACCTGGGTGGATGGGGACAGCAGACGCTAACGTGATTTCATTTCCTTTGTAGATATACCCATTAGTGAGATTATTGGAGCATATGGGAGCTCTGTTTTTCCTTTCTATGAGAAACTTCCATGCTGTTTTCCGTATTCTTATTTATATTCCACCAACAGTTTGCAAGAATTCTCTTTCTTTAGATCTTTGCCAGTCCTTCTTATGTTTAGTCTTTTTGGAAATAGCTATTCTTATTGAAGTCAGATGAAAATTCATTTTTATTTGACTATTTCTGATTCAGTATTATGGCTGAGCACTTTTTTTTTCTGAACCAAAATGATGAGTGACTAAAAAATTAAAGAATAAATCAAAAGATTTTAGAATTTTAGGTTTTTTTATAAATTGAAAACTATAGAAAACAGGAAATCATGATAAAATACTAAACTTTTTCTATAAATAAGGTGATAACTATGAAAAATTGTACCAATTCTATTTGCACAAGGTTACACCAAAGAATATCTATGTATGTGTGTAATATATATATACATATATACATATATACATATGTATATATAATGAAATTCTTCATATTTCCACTTTTTTCAAATTTTTATTATCAAACTGATGTACAGAGAGGTTACAGTTTCATACGTTAGGCATTGGATACATTTCTTTTACTGTTTGTTATCTTGTTCCTCATACCCCCCTTCCCCCTCCCCCTTACCCTTTCCCCCCCTGAGGTGTTCAGTTCACTTACACCAAACAGTTGTGCAAGTATTGCTTTTGTAGTTGTTTGTCTTTTTTTACCCTGTGTCTCTCAATTTTGGTATTCCCTTTCAATTTCCTACTTCCAATACCAGTATACACTATTTCCAATATACTCAGATAAGATTACAGAGATAGTGTAGGTACAACCACAGGAAGGTGATACAAGAACATCATCAATAATAGAAGCTACAGATACACATGGGACGTTGAAAGTAGTTACAACTGTGATATAACAATTGTTTCCATAACATGGAGTTCATTTCACTTAGCATCATCTCATGTGTTCATAAGGATATAGCTATTGGGCCTTGTGATGCTCTGCTATGACTTGCCTAAACCTGTACTAATTATTCCCAATAAGGGAGACCATAGAGTCCATGTTTCTTTGGGTCTGGCTCACTTCACTTAGTATAATTTTTTCCAAGTCCTTCCATTTCCTTACAAATGGGACAATGTCATTCTTTCTGATAGAGGCATAAAATTCCATTGTGTATATGTGCCACATTTTCCTGATCCATTCGTCTACTGAGGGGCATCTGAATTGGTTCCAGATTTTCGCTATGACAAATTGTGCTGTGATGAACATTGTTGTGCTGGTGGCATTACTGTGATTGTGTTTGTGGTCTTTTGGATAGATACCCAAAAGTGGGGCTGCTGGGTCATAGGGGAGTTCTATATTTAGCCTTTTGAGGAATCTCCATACTGCTTGCCAGAGTGGCTGAACCAATTTACATTCCCACCAACAATGAAGTAGGGTTCCCTTTGGCCACATCCCCTCTAACAATTGTTATTGTTAGTTTTCTTGATATATGACATTCTTACTGGGGTGAGATGGAATATCAATGTTGTTTTGATTTGCATTTCTTTTATGGCCAGTGACGTAGAGCATTTTTTCATATGTCTCTCGGCCATTCTCATTTCCTCATCAGAGAAGTCTCTTTGTAAGTCTTTAGCCCACTTGATGAGGGGGCTATTGGTTCTTTGCGGTTTTATTTTGGAAGAAGGTAATTTTTTTAGTTCTGCATATATTTTAGATATGAGGCCTTTGTTCGTTGAATGTCCGGTAAAGATCTTCTCCCAGTCTGGGGGCTTCCTGTTTATCTTGTGAGCTATGTCCTTTGCCGTGCAGAAGCTCTGCAGTTTGATGCAGTCCCATTTGTCCAACCTTTCTTTGATTTGTAGCCTTTCTGTGTCTTTGTTAAGGAAGTTCTGTCCTGCGCCAAGGAGCCCAAGTTTTCTCTTACTCCTTACTTTAGTGTTTTCAGGGTGTCTGTTTTGATTTCGAGGTCTTTAATCCATTTGGAATTGATTTTGGTGCAGGGTGATATATAAGGATCTAGTTTTAGTTTGTTGCATGTGTTGAGCCAGTTTTGCCAGCACCACTTTTAAAGAGGCTATCTTTCTTCCAGACTATTGTTTTAGCTCCTTTATCAAAGATTAAGTAGGCGTAGTTCTGTGGGTTCATTTCTGGGTCTTCAATTCTGTTCCATTGGTCTTCAAGCCTATTCCGGTGCCAATACCAAGCTGTTTTTATTACTATAGCTTTATAATACAGCTTGAAGTTGGGTATTGTAATTCCTCCATCACTGTTTTTTCTGCTTAGGATTGTTTTTGCTATTCTAGGTCTTTTATTTTTCCATATGAATTTCTGGATTGCTTCCTCTATTTCATTAAAAAATGATGTTGGGATATTAATGGGTATTGCATTGAATTTGTAGATTGCCTTTGGCAATATTGCCATTTTGATTATAATAAGCCTCCCAATCAAGGAGCATGGTAGGTTTTTCCATTTCCTTAGTTCTGACTTAATTTCGTTTTTCAAGCTTTTAATTTCTTATCAAAGAGGTCTTTCAGTTCTTTGGTTAAGGTCATTCCTAGGTATTTTATGTTTTGGGGGCTATTGCAAAAGAAGTTGCTTTCTTGATTTCAGCCTCGGTCTTTGGGTCGTTATCATAGAGAAAGGACGTTGATTTTTGAACGTTTATTTTATATCCTGCAACTTGCCAAAGTTTTGGATCAGCTCTAGTAGCTTTGGGGTAGAGTCTATGGGATTCTTTAGGTATAGGATCATGTCATCTGTGAAGAGAGAAAGTTTAACTTCATCTTTTCCTGTTTGGATCCCCTTTATATTTTCTTCTTGCCTAATTGCTTTGGCTAGGAATTCTAGTACTATGTTGAAGAGCAGGGGAGAGAGTGGACATCCCTGCCTTGTTCCTGATTTTAAAGGGAATGGCTTCAGTTTTTCACCATTTAGAATTATTCTTGCTGTTGGTTTGTCATAAACTGCCTTGATTATATTCAGGAATGTTCCCTGGAATCCCAGTTTTTCCAGGGCTTTTAGTATAAATGGGTGCTGGATTTTATTGAAAGCTTTTCCCGCATCCAGAGATAAAACCATGTGGTTCTTTACCTTGCTCCGGTTGACTTGCGTATATTAAACCAACTTTGCATCCCTGGCATGAATCCAGTTTGATCGTGGTGTATGATTTTTTTGATGACCTGTTGAAGTCAATTGGCCAGAATTTTGTTGAGAATTTTTGCGTCTATATTCACCAGGGAAATCGGTCTATGGTCCTCTTTCCGTGATGAGTCCCTGCCTGGTTTGGGGATGAGGGTTATACTGGCTTCATAGAATGAGTCTGGTAGTGAACGTTCTCTTTCAATTTCATTGAAGAGTTTGAGAAATATTGGTGTTAGTTCTGTTTTGAAGGCCTTGTAGAGTTCTGCAGTGAATCTGTCTGGACCTGGGCTTTTCTTGGATGGGAGATCATTTATTGCTGTTTCTATTTCAATACTGGATATGGGTCTGTTTAGAAGGTTTAAATCTTCATGGTTGAGTTTGGGGATATGAATTTTTTCTAGGAAATCATCCATTTCTTCCAAGTTCTCAAATTTGTTGGCATAAAGGTTTGCAAAATAGTCCCTTACTATTTTCTGAATTTCGGTTATTTCTGTGGTGATGTTACCTGTTTCATCTCTTATCTTGTTTATTTGAGTGTGCTGCCTTTGTTTTTTGGTCAGGTTTTCCAGGGTCTGTCTATCTTGTTGATTTTTTCAAAGAACCAACTCTTTGTTTTGTTGATTCTTTCGATGTTTTTTTTTGTATCTAATTGATTTAATTCTGATTTGATTTTAATTATTTGCTTCTGTCTATTGACTTTGGGTTTGGCTTGCTGTTCTCTCTCAAGAAAATTAAGGTGCTTCCTTAAATTATTGAGTTGCTGTTTCTCCAGTTTGTTGATGTATGTACTCAGAGATATAAATTTTCCTCTGAGTATTGCCTTTGCTGTGTCCCAAAGGAGCTGGTACTTTGTGTCCTCAACTTGGTTGAAGTACATAAACATTTGAATTTGCATTTTAATTTCTTCAATGACCCACTGATGGTTCAGCAGTGTGTTGTTTAGACTCCATGAATTGTAGGATTTTCTGTGGTGGCTGTTGAAGTTGAGCTCTAATTTTATTCCATTGTGGTCTGAGAGAATGCAGGGAATGGTTTTGATACTTCTGAATTTGTACAGATTTTCTTTGTTCCCTAATATGTGATCTATTTTGGAGAATGTTCCATGTGCTGCTGAGATGAATGTGTATTCTGTTGTTGCTGGGTGGATTATTCTGTAGATGTCGGTTAAGTCTAGTTGGTCTATGCAATTGTTTAGTTCTGTGGGTTCTTTGTTCAGTTTTTGGTGTGTTGATCTGTCCATAGGTGACAGTGGAGTGTTGAAGTCCCCAACTGTCAATGTGTTTGGGTCTATGAGTGTTTTTAGAGTCAGTAGTGTTTGTTTGATGAAGTTGGGTGCTCCTGCATTTGGTGTGTAGCTATTTAGAATGGTTATATCTTCCTGTAGGAGAGATCCCTTTACTAGTATGTAGTAGCCTTCTTTGTCTCTTCTTACCTTTTTTAATTTGTAGTCAATTTTGTCTGATACTAGGATTGCAACTCCAGCCTGCTTATGGGGGCCATTTGCTTGACAGATTTGATTCCAGCCTTTCACTTGTAGAAGATGTTTACTTTTACTGGATAGATGTGTCTCTTGGAGGCAGCAGCAAGATGGATCTTGATTTTTGATCCAACTTATGAGCCTATGTCGTTTGTTTGGAGAATTAAGTCCATTAATGTTGAGAGTTAGGATTGAGAGATGATCATTTGTTCCTTTCATTATCACTATCTTGGTTAAAGCTGTGTCTTCCCATTTGTTGATCTGATGTTTACTCTTTAGGGTTCATTTCTCTGTCTGTATTGGGATCTTGATTATTTTCCCTGTATAGTACATCTTTGAGGATTTTCTGTAAAGCTGGTTTGGTGGAGACATATTGTTTCAGTTTTTCCTTACTGTGGAAGACTTTTATTTAACCTTCGGCTATGAATGAGATTTTGGCTGGGTACAGAATTCTTGGTTGGTAGTTATTTTTATTTAGTGTTTGGTATACTTCATTCCAGGCTTTCCTTGCTTTCATGGTCTCTGCTGAGAAGTCTGGGGTAATTCTGATTGCTTTTCCTGTATATGTGATTGTTTTCTTCTCCCTAACAACTTTAGGATTCTTTCTTTGGACTCTACTGATCCTGTTTTGATCACAGTGTGTCCGTGGGATGTCCTATTCTGGTCTGGTCGGTTTGGGGTTCTAAATGCTTCTTGTATCTGTATAGGCCTTTCCTTCTGGATATTTAGGAAGTTCTTAGCTAATATTCTGTTAAATAGATTGCCTATCGCATTAACCCCTTTCTCCAAGTTTTCCTCAATACCTATTATCCTTCAATTGGGCTCCTGATCGTGTCTTGAAACTCCTGTAGCGATCTGTTTTGTTGTTTGGACTGGATTTGTATTGATTTTTGATCTTTCTCCATAGAATCTAAGGAATCTTCAGCTCCTGAAATTCGATCCTCTGCTTCAGTTAGTTGGGACTGTAGGCTAGCTACTTGATTTCGAATCTCTTTTCCTTATGACTGGTCTTTCCTGATGATTTCCATGTCATTTCTTAGGTCCTGTATGGACTTCTTTACTTCACTAACTTCATTACTTTGGTTTTGAGTGTTGTCTCTCAAATCTTTAAGCTGGGTAGCTATCTTTTCATTTGACTCTTGAAGTTCATTTATCTTTCTATTTGTGGATGCCATGAAATTCTCCATTAATTTTTGCTTTGCCTCCTCACACTCTAGAATAATTGACTGAAGAGATTCAAACTTTTCGTTTATCATGTTTATCAGTAGACTTTGTAGAGCACTTTGGGGGTGATCTTCTATGTCTTTGATTGACTGCTCTGCTTCCTGCTTGTTTTGAGTGGGGGATAAGACTTCATTGTTTGCCATCTTTCTTGTGTTCCTTCTGCCTATTTGAATTGGGAATGCCAGTCTACCAGCACCTGTGAGCACCATTTAAGACCCAAAGCAGCCCTTACCAAGTACTGTTGTGTATATCTTACAAGTTAACAATTATATACAGATACCTTGTATACCTGTCTATAAAATTAGATTTGGTGTTCTTAAAGAATACAATTTCAATATAACAACCGATCCTGGACCCTGTATTCAGTAGTTACTTATTTACTGTTACAACCCTATACGCAATTCTTGTTTTTATATTAAGTTCTTTTAGGACTGGCGTTCTCTATGAACCCCTTTGATTCACTTGGATTATGCTGGGATACCCTCTATCCAATAACCAGGAGTCAATGGAACCTGGAGGTCCAGGCAGTAAGTCAGGAGGGTAAGTTGGAGGTAGTAAAGAGAATAGAGTAAAATGTATTGGGCGGGTGGTGGTGATTTTGGTTTAGTTTCAGTGACGTGGAAATGTGGAGAAGAGTAGAATCAGTAGAAAGAACAAGGTTAAAATGATAGACAATGGAGAGTTAGCAGAAAAGAGTGGAGGTGTTATTCATAGTTAAGTAATTTTTAAAGAAAGAGAACGCAAAGAGGGAAATAAAGTATAATACTGGAAGACAGATGCACAAAACAGGGCAAAATTATTTAAAAAGAAGAAAAAAAACAGAAAATGAACAACCCAAACAAACAAACAAATAAAAAACTTGATAAAACAAACCGGTAAAAATGGAAAACAAACAAACAGACAAAGAAAGAAAAACTAATGACATTTCAGAAGTGAAAAAATTAAAAAGAAAATTTTTTTTTAAAAGTTTAAAAAATGTTTGAAAAGGAAAAAAAAATGGAGTCCTCCTTGTTTGGATGGTCTTTCCCCATTCTCTGGTTTCCTTGCGATGGTCTGCAGTCTATTTTCCTGATTGGCTGGTTTGACTTGGTTTCAGTTTGCAAGGGGTGGGTCTGTTCTGATCCTTCTCCCCTGTTGGTGCAATCCTGGGTCTCTGTGGTTCGCACAGCTTGCAGGTAGGCCTTGGGTGTCCTCTGTAGATGGGGATATGAGCAGTCTCGGGAACTGTGGCTCCTCTGTCTGCTGTGGGGCCACTGCCTTTGATGTCTGGCTTTGAATTGGCTGTGGACTCAGCAGGGTGGTTGCCTCTGGGCTGTTTTACCCGGCTGACAGTTGCTTGCCTGGGGGAGTCGGCCTCCTTGGCAGAGGTGGCTATGGAATGCAGCTCTGTTATGGGCTGGGAATTGGGCTTCCTCTGTGACAGGACCATTTAGCTGTCCCAGGAATTGTTTGTTCCCCCATCTGGTGTTTCTGTGCCGCTGGGAGCTGCTCGTCACTTTCATTTAAATTTAGAAATTCTAGTGGGCAGGGCGGGGCACCTCTGGCTAAGCCAAGGCCCAGGACACGCCTCCTGCCAGGGCAGGGGGCGTTCTCCTGGGCAGAGCTGGCTCTCACTGGTCGGTCCCTCTTGCCCTTTTCAAAGATGGCTCCTTTGACCTCGCTTTCCCCAGGGCCGCTTTAGTTCCAATCTGGTCTGACCCTGTGCCAATGGCAAAGATGGCGCTTTGCTCTGGTGGTGGGGGAAGGTCTGCCTTTCAGAAGCTGCTCTCTGGGCGGGAGTGAGAATATCTTTCGTGGGGTACTCATGCTTTCTCTGCGATTTCAGGTCGTCCGTGCTCAGCCGCCGTCTGGAGGATTTCTCCCTGGTCTACGCTGTGTGCTTTAGCTGCGCGGAGTGCAGGTTGCTGTGCCATGCGCTGTGCCAGCACTGGCGCGGCGGTGGTAAGCTGCCTGGAGCCCAAATCTGTGTTTTCAGATGAGCAAAGTGGATTTTTCCTTCCTGGCCAGAATCCCTATACTGTTAGAACTTACTCTGGCTGTCTTTCTAGGAGTAAAAGTTTCTATGGGGTGAGAAAACTGCAATGTCGGAGGGAGCTCAGCTAGGGCTCTGCTGCTCCTCTGCCATCTTCCCGGAAGTCCTCCATATTTTCACTTTAATTTATTAACTTGTGCTTATTCCCAACAACATTATGACCATTTTAAATTAGTTAAATACTTATCACTTGAAAATAAATATTTGCTTTTTCATATTTTATGTGTCTCCCATTCTTTTTCATTACTTTAGAATTTTGAGTTTTAAGTTATATTTTCACTTTTCTCTTAAACATTGTTTAAGCTTTATCCTACATGTGTTGACATCCTATATTTTATTATATTAAAATTAAAAATAATATTTCTACTGTATTCTTATTGAATTATAGGATATGTGTATTATTGAATTTCAAAGCATTTAGGTCTAATTACCTTTATTGTATTTGCCTGAATTTTATTGTTTTCATTAAACATAATGTTGATAAAAAACATGATTTTTTCTCTTTTATAATTATTAATAATTCATTACCAAACAGAATAATACATTAGCAAATGTTTGACAAAGAAAAGAAAACATTCTTTTTTATTGTAAAGGCAATGTACAGAAGGTTTACATTTACACAAGTCAGGTAATGACTACAAACCAGGCCACACTAAAGCTACTAGCAGAACTATGTTCATTTCAGCACTGTTTACCATAGCTAAGATATGGAATCAACCCAGAAGCCCCTCGGTGGGTGAGTGGATCAAGAAAATGTGGTATATATGCACAATGAAATTCTATAGTTCCATCAGAAAGAATGACATTGTTCCATTTGTAAGGAAATGGAAAAACTTGGAAAAAATTATAGTAGGTGAAGTAAGCCAGATCCAAAGAAACATAAGTGGCATGTTTTCTCTCATTTCTTTTTTTTTTTTTTTTTTGGCCAGTACTGGGCCTTGGACTCAGGGCCTGAGCACTGTCCCTGGCTTCTTCCCGCTCAAGGCTAGCACTCTGCCACTTGAGCCACAGCGCCGCTTCTGGCCGTTTTCTGTATATGTGGTGCTGGGGAATCGAACCTAGGGCCTCGTGTATCCGAGGCAGGCACTCTTGCCACTAGGCTATATCCCCAGCCCATCATTTCTAATAATTATAATTTACCTACACATCTACAACCCAATGAATACTAAAAGACAAATAATTACATTTGGACATGCTTAATTAAACAGCACTCCCACAGTCCCACAGTGAGAACAGAGGAGGATATTCAATCGCTATGTGCATATGATCATATAAAATGATGCTTACCTAAATGAACCCCCAAAACTGTTTTCAGTTCTGGTTATTTTTCTTCAGTTTTTTTTCTTTTATAGGTTTTTTTTTTTTTTTTAAATTTCTGTGCCATTTGTCTTATATATGTCTATCTTATTTGGGGAGGGGAAGGGGAAACACAGAAATGGTGGGTCAAAGGGTGAACCAATTCAACAGTGATATTTATTAGACATTATGTTGGAAATGAATTACAAAACTTATGGGAGGATGGAATCATGAGGGGAAAAACCATGAGAAGAAAACCTGCTTAATTTTAAAATATCAACATGATGCTTATACCAAGTTGTTGAATAATAATGGAAAATCTTTACCTTCAAAGGATTTGATTGATGTTTATAGCAATTACAAATGGTAATGGAAGCAAATGATCTAAATTCACCAATATTATACCTTTATACTTCCTATTTTTTTGTACTTAGGTTGAATTTTGATTCAAATACTTTAAAGCTATGATATGAAATTCCTTTCATAGTACTAAAGTGACAGAGTCCAATGATGAGCTCAACTTGCCTGGTCTTTACTTAGTTGTTTTTCTTTGGCAGTGCTGGGGTTTGAACTCAGGACCTGTGCTTGCTAGGCAGGTGATCTATTGCTGAGACATTCTTCCTGCCCTTTTATTTCATACATGTTATTTTTGAGGTAGGGTCTTGTTTTAGGCCTTGACCTGCACCACGTTGCAATCACATATTTTCTACTTCCCATTAAAGTTATGGGCATGCCAAGCTTCTTCTGTTTAGATGGAATCCCCCAGCCTTTCTTGTCCCAGCTGGCCTGGAATCTTGATCTTCCTGTCTCACCTCCCATATAGCAGGAACAACAGGCACACATCCCATGCACAGCTATTGGTTGAGAAGGGGTCTTTGTATATATTCTCAGGCTGCCTTTAAACAACCATTTTATCAATCTCAGACTTCAGGTAGGTAGGAATATAGACATGATCTACCAGTGCCTAGGCTGTACATTTTTAAATATATTAGCTAAAGCAATTCTTCTCAACAAACTTACAATCCAATTACTTTTAACATTTCATCTTTGTAGATCAACTGAGATTTGAGCACCTCTAAAATCACATATGGAACAGAAAGCAAACCTGTCATTTGAACTCCTCCAACATAATGGTGACAGAATACTAACAAAAGAATGAAAAGTCATTTTGAAATATTTTTAAAAGGTTCCTAAGAAAATGTATGTTCACAATTCTTTCATGATTATTACAAAGTTTATGCTATTGATATTGCCCCACATGTGATATATAAAGTTTATTTAAATAAGCAAATGCATATAAAATTCTAAATATGTCTTTGAAATATAAAAAAAAACTTACAAAAAATAGACTGTCATATGTGGCCAAAGGCTATAATTCATGCACCTGTTATTTACTGGTAGAACTCAATTAATTGTCTTCACTATATACATATATATATATATATATATATATATGCATACACACATATTCTTCTTTAATGTCAAAGTGAAGTACACAGGGGTTACAGATTCATATGTAAGTCAATGAGTACATTTCTTATCCCACTCATTACCTCCTCCATTTTTCCCCGCCTCTCCCCTCCCCATTTCTCTCTTTCCCCCATGAGTTGTACAGTTGGTTTACACCATATGATTTTGTAAGCATTGCTTTTGCAATGGCTTGTTTTTTTATTCTTTGTCTTTTGATTTTGGTATTCCCTTTCCCTTCCCCAGTTCCAATACATGTATATACAGTATCCAGGGCACTAAAATCAGTTGCAGTGATAGCAGGAGTAAAACCACGGGAAGAGAATACGAGAGGAAAAAAAGGGTACAGTTTCACATGGGTTAATCTTTCATCTTCAATTTGCTTTAATATACTAATGAGATTGTGAGAAATTTATTTCACTGAATTTTTATTCAATAATTCTAAAATTGAGCAAGGAAAAATATCATTGGTAGGTGTGTGAAGGTGCACATCCCATATTCAGACCAATGGGAATTTAGTAAGCCTGTCTGTTCAGGATTAACAAATCTTTTAGTCTGGAGAAATGGCAAAGTTAGTTGTAGATACTTAGGACCTCAGTGAGAGAAGGGAGCACAAATGCCAAGCTAATTTTCAACAGTTACAATTCTTAGTATGTTTAAAAAAGTTATCCAAAACTTAGAAATGAAACTTAAAGCATTACCCCTCACATTGAAAAAATTTCCTGGAATAAGGTCATCTCATTTACAAGTATGAAGTGTGTAGAAGGTTCTGTGTGTGGTACACTATTAATTTAATCCTGAACTTCCAATTATGTGTAATCTGATTTGGAGGCAGAGATGCACAGGCCCAGGAGAAATTATACCACAGTACAAGAAGGTATGAAATGGAGTGCTAATTTGAACTAAGTATATAATTAGAGAATAAATTACATAACAGATACAACAAATACTCTTGAATTAAATTACCTTTGAGTGATCAATGAGGATGTCACAAATAAAAAATAATCTGGGACTCAAGAAGCCGAATCATTTCATATAGGGAAAAATGTACAAGGCAGAGTTAATGTGAAGAAGTTAAAATGTGGAAACTTTGCTAGGCACTGTTGGCTCACATCTGTAATCCTAGCTACTCAGGAAGCTGAGATCTGAGGATCACAGATCAAAGCCAGCCCAAAGCAGGAATGCCCATGAGACTCTTATCTCAAAGTACCCATCAGAAAATCTGAAGTGGAGCTGTGGCTCAAAGAAGTCGAGCATGAGCCTTGAGCAAAAGAGCTCAAGGACAGTGCCCAGACACTGACATTAAGCCCATGACTGACTAAAAAAATAGAAAACTTCTCCAAAAGCTAGAAAATTGGGGAAGAAACTTAGTGTGAGAAAATGAATATCCTATATGAACAGCACTGAAATAATTCAATCACAAAGCAGAGATTATTAAGCATCTTTAGAGATAACTTATCTAGAGTACATCTACTGAACCTGAAATTATCACTTTGATAACACATGTAGGGCTGGGAATATGGCCTAGTGGCAGAGTAGTTGCCTCCTATACATGAAGCTGTGGGTTCGATTCCTCAGCTCCACATGTAGAGAAAAAGCCAGGAGTGGTGCTGTGGCTCAAGTGGTAAGAGTGCTTGCTTGAGTAAAAAGAAGCCAGGGACAGTGCTCAGGCCCTGAGTTAAAGGCCCAGGACTGGCAAAATAAAAACAAAAGCGCCCACCAAAACAAAACAAAACAACAACAGAAAAGTATTCCTATAATTATCATTATTTAAAATTCTTATTGACTTTTGTAACAGTTTGCAAATGCAGAACAATTCTTGTTATATTTGATGATTTTTCTTTGTTGTTACATTAATTTTTTAAATGCATTTTTATGGGTTACAGTTACCTAGGTTAGGCAATGAGTACATTTATTTTTGAACAGTGTCATATCTTCCGCGTTTTCTCCTAGTATTTTCCCTTCCCAGCCCTACTCCCCTATAAGTTGTAGAGATCATTTTCAACGCAATGTCTAGTGATTATCACTGCTGAATTAGTTTACTTTTGATTCACTGTTTCTATATTTCTACTTACCATCCCCCAAACAGACAAACTTACATACAAAACAAAATGTACAGAAAAAAAATAGCGACAAAAGGGGATAAACAACACAAAACACAAAACAAAACAAAAGTCTTGTTGGTCAATGCAATTACTTAGGTTTGCAGTTTGTTGAGTTTTTTGCTGCGATGATCTATCTAGAGGCGACAGTGATGTGTTGAAGTCACCAATAACCCATGTGTTTGTATCTATGTGTGTTTTTAGCTTGACTAGTATTACTTTGATGAAGTTGGGTGATCTGGCATTTGGTGTATAGATATTTAGAATTGTTATGTCCTCATCTAGGAGAGATTCCTTTATTAGTATATAATGTGCTTCTTTGTCGCTTCTCACTAGTTTTTATTTGAAATCTATTTTATCTAATATTAGTATTTTGGGACTGTTTATGGGGCCATTTGCTTAAATGATTTTATCCCAGCATTTTCCTTTGAGAATATGTTTGTTTTTGTTAGCAAGAAGTGTCTCTTGAAGAGAGCAGATGGATGAATCTTTCTTTGAACCCATCTAGTTTATCTGTATCATTTAATTAGATAGTTAAGTTAGGACTGAGAAGTGTTTGGTAATTTCTGCCATATTATCTGCTTTCTTAGGGGTTGTTTCTCATCTTTTCATACTGTATTTATCTGGTTCTCTGGTAAGGGGCCTGTTGTTTGCCACTATAGTGTTCTTATTGATTTTCTATAGGTAGGGAATCTTTAAGTATCTTCGGTAGTACTGGTTTGGTGGAGATAAATTGTTTCACATTTTTCTTGCTATGGGAAGTTTTTATTTATCCCTTGGTTATGAAGCAGAGGTTTGTTGGGTACAATATTCATGGCTGGAAGTTATTTGCATTTAAAGTATGGGATATATAATTTCAGGCTCTCTTTATTTTCGTGGTCTTGACTGAGGAATCTGTAACTTTTTTGACTGGTTTTCCCTTAGAAGTAATTTATCTTTTCTCTCGGACAACTTTAAGCATCCTTTTCTTGGTCTCTATTGAGTCTATTCAGATTATAATGTGTCAATGGGGTGTTCTATTCTTTCTACTTTGTTGTTTATTTCTATACCTTCTAATTGATACATTTGATGACTTTTATTGAACTCTTTGATCTAGGTTTTATTTCCCTAGTTTGATATTAATATACATAAATGAAATTTATATAAGATATTGACATGTGAAAAGAATTGATATGCAAATAATGTGTGAAGGAATTATAAAGTATCAACTTATTGTATAAGCAACATACAGACTTTTCAAAATGTTGGCCGTGAAAACTTTTTTTTAAAGTAGAAACGAGTTTATTCATATAATGTCATCTTAATTGGGAAATCTCATTCTTGTAAAAGAATTTAAAAAAATCAACATACATGCCAGTATTCAATGAGAACATTGTCTGTGCTTTCTAGACCAGTAATTTGAAAGTAATTATGTATAAAATATCTACATATTTGTTAAAATGATTTTTTTTAGTAATTTTTTTATTGTACGGACGTACAGAGAGGTTACACTTTCATATGTTAAGAATTGGATACATTTCTTGTACTGTTTGTTACCTCCTCCCTCATTCCCCATCCCCCCCTGAAACTTAAGTTCACAAAAATTCCATATTAAAAAGAGTGGGAAGGAAAAGAAGTTTTCTGGAGGCCATTGGGTTATCCCATGTGGGTTAAGCTGGGTTCAGAAGTGCACACTGAGCCTTGACTAGTGGTGATATTTTTAAAGAAGGAATTTGCCCATTGATTAGCATAATTTAATTTCCTTGGATCTCATACAAATTTAATATAGTTTTGTAAAATTTTAGCTCTAAATAAGTGACAGTTCCTTTTGTTTCCCTTTGGCTTTTACCATCTTACTGCCAAAATGACCCAAGATTTTTGCGTGTGCTGTAGTTCCAAGCTTCTGCACAAATGTGTGGACATTTAAGTTTTGGTAAAAACCCTAACTACATATTTTTTTATTTAAAAGAGCAGAAGGTCCAATCAACAACAGACACTCTATGAAGGTTTATTAAACAAATGAGTTAATGAATGACAAATATTAAGCAGCAAACATAAACTCATGTTTAAATGGTAAAGACTGTAACTAGTCTTTTTGTTTGTTTGTTTGTGGTACTTGTAACTGAACTCAAGGCTTTGTGCTTGTCAGACAAGTACTCTCCAACTTAATTTCTATCTGAAACCCTTTATACTGGTATTATTTTTTAGAGTACTGTGTTTTGTTTGCCAGGGATAGCCTTGGCCTTCAGTCCTCTGATCTATGACTCTTTTATACCTGGGATTTCAGACCTGTATCCAACATGAAACTAGTAATTTTCCTATGACTTTAGCAGTAGGAAGGAGTTGTATGGCCTGCTAGAACCCAAAGAAAGCACCAGACTTAGATTAACAGCAGAAAGAGAATAGAAATGTAAGTGAGAGAGTTTTCTGAGACAAAAGAGTTCAAATAAATACCCAGAAACTTTGACTAAAATAAAGGTGTACTATGAAAAATAATGAGGCAGGGGAGTGGTGGACTCAGTATACTCCCTGAATCTGAATATGCTACTCCTGAATAAAGCAAAACAAAAACAAGAGTGATATTAATTTGAAAGGTGTTCTTTATGGTCAGGTTTGTCATAGTCTTTAGTATTTTAAGGTACTCTGTTGTTTTCAACCAAAGAAAACAGAGTAAATATATGTTTGTTTTGTTTTCATTAGTTCTTTAGTTCTGTTTCTTTTTCTAAGTGTTCTTGAAATGCTGCATCACAGAGCTAGGTGGAAGTTGGACTAAAGAGGGATTTCAATATCACATCTGGGAGTATGGTGGGATTCTTATGCAATGGGAAACACTTGCAGATAATACAGTTGGCAAAGCTTTTCTGTGTTAAAGACTTACAGAAAACATTACTTTTATTTTAGCAAAAAAAGAGTTATTGAAACAGATGTGATCCCTTACTGTAGAAAATATTACAATTTATCATCATTTCTGACTCAGTAAAATTAAAATAGTTAAGTGGCTATTTGTTATTATCCATATTAGAAATTACTTGATATTTTAGTAATTTAGTTTTAGTAGTATATTGAAATACTATAGATAATAAAATGTTGAAATACTATATACATATTGAAATAAAATGGAGACCTATATTAAATGATAATATGCTGTTTTTTTCAGCTGCTGTGGAATCTACTATAATCTGAATACCAGAAGTTTACATCTATAGAGATCTATCTCTGTCTCCAGATAAACTAATTTCTTGAACAATATACTATGAAAGTAGAATAAGAAAATGAGACTGTGTAAAACTAGATACAGCAGTATATATGGTAGACATACATTTACCTTATCTCAAACATGAGTTTCTTTCCTTAGAAACTAAACTTTCAGCAGGGCACTGGTAGCTTATGCTTATAATCCTATCTCCTGAGGACACTGAGATTTGAGGAACATGGTTCAAATCTTGCTAGGACAGAAAAGTTCCCATGAGATTCTTATCTCCAATTAATCACCAGAAAGCCAAAAGCAGTACTGTGGCTCCAAGTGGCAGACCAATAGCCTTGAGCAATATAGCTCAGGGACAATGCCTAGACCCTGATTTCAAGCCCCACAAATTGCAAAAATAAAAAGAAGTAAACTTTCACTTTTATCTACTATTTCTTTAATAGAATAGTTATTTGAATTTTGGTGAAAGGGCCTACTTTGTACCCTAGCTTAAGGTCTTGAATAATGAAGTAATTCCAAGCCTTATATCTCAGAGTGTCACCTGTAAGACAAGTCGATAATAAATCTAAGAAAGTACATTTTATTGGAGAGGGGTGAGTACTGAAGAAAAGAATTATAAAAGCAGCAACCAAATAAATGCTTATAAAAAGCTTTTTCCTTGAGATATTCTATAGTTTGTAATATCATAAAATAATTACACTGTGTGCCTAAGGGTGACTTGAGAGACTGGAATAGGAACTGGAACTGTTCAAATAAATTGTCCCATTGCTGCTTGTAAATAGTGTACCAAGGAGACATTTCTTTCAGAAGTCCTGGATGCTTGTACTATCTGATTCAGTACCCTAGGTATAATGCTTTAAAAAGGATGAATTGCAAGTCCAGTGATTGATGGAGGGTAATACATCCCAAGCAGCAGATGCAGGGGCTGGGACAAAGATTGTACTGTTTATTTCTGGAAGATATAAATGTTGTGTCACTTTCTTTTTCTGAGGCCTATTCAGCACTTGGACAGAGAGTTCTCATGGGAAAAGGAAAACATTGGCCCAGTGAATGTGAGCCACCAGACAACATGATTATAACCTATTGTTTCTCTGGCTAAGCCCACCCAGTCATGTGAAGGAACAGGATATTATGTTTGTATACAATGGAATTAATAGTATTCAATATAAGAAGGGTTTGTTCCTTGATTATCAGCTATATAAACAGTATCATTTAATTTGTGATTAGTTTATGGTCTGTATGTGAGTATACGCACGAAGATTCTTGGAACTAAGATTTAATCTGGCATAAGATATTTTAGGCCAAAATATTACAGTTTTTAATTTGTGATTTTGGTTTATAGTGCTAAGCTTTTGTATCTGAATACCTTAAAGCAACATTTTCATGGTTAACAGTGGTAGTCACAGTATTATTTTGTCTGAATTTATTAAGAGTGTTGAATGTTAAATGATGAGTGGAAAGAATGAAAAGATTGTCTTTTTAAGTGACAGGTTAAGGTTGTAACAGACCCTCATGCCTAAATATCCTCTAATTTTACTGATCACCTCTCAAGAACTGTGCCTGCTTCTCCTTATCAATATATTTTCTTATGCACTTATTTTCCCCGTTCCTTCCTATTGCTTCCCAGGGATTTTCTTATCTCCCTTCACATTTGTTTCCTGTGATAGAGCAGAGCTGAGTCCTTTTGGGCCCTTCAGGGTCTAGCTGCATTGTACTTCTTTCACCAAGGATTCTTTTTAAGGTTGGATGAGGAAATATATTAATGTTAGGCAGGACAAGGAAAAGGAATCATATGTAGGAATCCTATCACTACACCTTTGTTTTGTCCTATTTGTTTTCCTGAAGCATGAGTGATGACACTAATAACATTACTAACAACTTAAGAGACTTGCTTTTTCTTCATTCTCAATATCTACTTTAATAAAGAGTGGTTCAAGATATTCTTTGATTTCAATAGACTAAATAAGGAGTAACAATTCCCTATAGAAGTTTTAGAATATATGAGAGGTTAATTTATAATCCAGACAGGAATATTCTTTGCAAGAAGTAGACAAAAGTTATGTTGTAGCATGAAAGGTAAAATAGTGTACAAATATTACAATAGGTGTTTGGAATTTTGAGAGAGGGCAGAAATTTTACCTTGTTCTTTATAAGCATATTACATATGTATATCTCTATGCTTTTTGTCATATAAAAATAAGGCAGTTCCCGAATTATGCATTTATTTGTTTCAAATTACCTCAAATCAAAATGTGACACCATATTCCATAACTGTATAACTTGTCTACAAAGAACAATAAGAAATAAAAATAATAATACTCTGATTTCTTTGTCTTCAGTTTGTAATATAGTGCCCATGAAGTAATAAATTCTCAGCAAATGTTTGTTGAACAAATGAATAAAATTGTAATAAATTATTTAAATTTTGCTGGGTTTTAGAACTTTTAGACATGACTGATATTTGGGAAAACTTAACCAAAACCATCTCAGTTTTCAAGTTTCATTTGAAAATTTTACTAGCATAATTAATTCAGGATCAATCCAGGAAAATGTCTGTTTCATTAAACAATGATTGTTTATTGAAGAAAATATTACTCTATGCCAGTTTTCTCAAGGGGAAACTTTTACTGAGCTGTTAAAACTTTTCCTCATCTTGACAATGCTATCTGCATATCTCTCTAATACACACACACAGACACATACACAGACACACACACACACACATTTCCAAATGATATATTTGTAGAAATAGAATTTTCAGGACAAGTTTTACAACAATTCATGTCTTCCCTATACTTATGTCTTATACAAGCTCACTTTCTTCTTTGCTTTCAACTGCTATGAATGAAGGATTAAAAAAGCAAAAACTATTCCTGTGTAGGGATGGCATTTGTGAAGTTTGTTTTGTAGTCCTGGTAAATTCTTTTGTAAAGTTTGTCCCCACAGAAATTTTTCTTTGCTTGTTTGTTTATTGTGACATGGTTTTAATATATAGGAACAGATTGCAAATTTGAACTACTGTGATCTCTCATTTTTACTTTTCTTGAGTTAGTAAATTATCTGTATCAATGTTTTATTATGTCTCTACATTCATATTTGCTACATTATATATCTCTATTTGTCAGAAAAACTTTAACCACTTCATCAGTAATAAAGTTGTTTAAATAATTGGGAATAGTAAAATTGGGTACTTGTAAAATTGGGAAAGCATGAGAAGGTATACTATATTCCATCTATTGTTGTATAGAAAATGGAGTTGTAATAAAAAAGAAAGAAAGAAAAAGAAAATGGAGTTGTACTGCAGAGTATCCTATTTTCCTTTCAGGCTTTCCAATTTCTACTTGCACTTATCTTTTTTTCTGAACACAGAGTATTCATGGGATTCAGAATGATTGAACTGTATAGTTTTGTACTGTTCTTCCAGCTGGATTGCTTATTTGGTGTAGCCTGTGCAACTTGTCAAGATTTAACAGTTCAACAGTTCAAAGCAATTAAAAGTAGAACGATTTTTTTCTAAGTTAGTTTTCACATGAGGTGTACTGATTTTCATGATGTACACACTGTCCTTAGCAATATTATCAAATACAATGTATCTTAAGCAAACAAAGCTCTATATGAGATTTTGTGCTGTAATTAAGCAATGCCATTTGGAAAAGTTTGGTCATAAAACAAATTAGACTACAAAGTTAAATTAAACATGTTTATTTACATTTTAAGAAATAGCTGGTAGATTTTTAAATTACAGTTCCCCAGAATTCCTTAACTTAGATATTTTACTTGCTAAACAGCATCATGTGGTAATGTTGTTTAGGTAATCACATCCTCTTGCATGCTACAGTGTTATTTTCATTGGTATCAATTTCCTGCTTATTAGTCTTCTAAGATTCCTAAAAAAAAAATCAAGCTGGATAATAATCAAGTATTCCCATAGTATGAAATCTGACTAACTTTTCTAGAATATTTTCAGATATAATAAAGCTAACTAATTTTGGAACTTTTAATTTAATTTTATTTTTTGTTTCAAAAATAGTGTACTAAAACCCCCTTTGTAAAACTAATATATGATAATAAAATTTTGAATACAAAATAGAAGTTCTTTCCAAATAATTAGAGGGAATTAAGGTAATCTAATCTGTCCTCTGTTCTTGTAAACTAAACAACAGCCCAAGGACTGTTTTTTTCTGTGAAAAGTAATCTTTTTAAAATTTTTATTGTCAAGGTGATGTACAAAGGGGTTACAGTTACATACATAAGAGAGTGAGTACATTTCTTGTTAAACTTGTTACCTCCTCCCTTGTTTTTCTCCTACATTCCTCCTACCCAACTTTCCCTCCCAACATTGTATAGTTAGTGTACAACATATTGTCTTGTAAGGAATTGCTTTTGCATTTCTTTGCCTTCTACTCTCTGTCTCACCATTTTGATGTTAACCTTCTCTTCCCTAATTCAGACAAACATATATACAATACTCAGGTAACAGTATTAAATACAGTGATAACAGAGGCTAATCCTAGGGAAGATAAACAGGAGAAAAAATAGTTTCACATAGTGTGTTAAAAATAACATCAATGATAATCAGCTTGTTTCCATATTTTGGAGATCATTTCACTTAGAGTTATCTTATGTGATCATATGTACATAGATATGGAGCTGTTTTGATCCTCTGCTAGGACTATCCTAGACATATACTAATTATTTACCATGAGGAAAAATAGAGGTAGCTCTTCCCGCACCACCAGAACCCAGGGACTTTGAGTGGTAACTGGGTCACACACACTCATACTGAATGTCCAGGAAAGCTTGAATTGTAGCTGGCTATATGAGAATCTATGGCTGTTCCCTGAGAAAACTTTGTGAACTAGTAGTGCACTATACTTCTTAAGCAAATGTAGTAAATAGGACTCGTTATCAACTGTCCTTGAAAATGGAAGAAACTGTCATGTAACAAAACCTTTCTAGCTTACACTACCAAATTGTAATTTAAGAAAGCACTAGTATAGGAATAATGTAGAAAGTTTAGAAATGTTGCAATGAATAGGACATTTAAAATGTTTAAATCCATGATGTGGATAGGAGAAAGACCAGTGATTTGATACGAATACTGCTGCTTGGGGGTTTGGAAGTCAATTTAATGTTCAAATGTCCATTTGTTGAAACTGTTGCTTGTAGAAGGGAATAGAAAGCATTAAAGTGCATCTCATGTGGAAAATTAGAAGTTCCTGCTAGTGTTGAGTTTCAGATAAAGATACACACATCATATACTCTCTGGGGAATGATAGAATACATTTCTTATGTTGAGTATTAGTCTGAATCATTAGGAAGATATATTTGACATTTCACTTGCTCACAAAAGTCAACTGAGATGGAGCCACAGCTCAGGCAAATCATTAATGTGCTTGGTTCATGTGAGCAACATTCCACTGGATGTTCAAGTTTCTGGAGAAATGGTGGTGGTGAGTTGCTTAGGCCCATCTGGTTTAAATACTACTTTTATCTCATGATGCTGAGAGAAATGGAATAGATTCAGGACAAAAGTTTTTAGTGTTATTGTAGATTAAATTGTACATTGATTTAACAAGGCAATATACTACTTATATAAAATATGTTTTAAACACTGAAAAGTTCAAGTTTTGTTATGAATAAAATGAAGACAAAAATACAAAATAGATGTGTCAGAGGTACTGTTGATGGCATAGCGCAACTTACAACTTATTATAGGTTGTTAATTAAATTATAAAAGGTAGCTATGGAGAGAAATACATTTTATCAATACTCTAGCTGATTTTAGAATGTATAGATTTTGCATTATTTTAAAGGGAAGAATGTGAGACAGTGCTAGAAAAGTGGGATCTCATGTGAAATAAAGTTAAAGAAGAAAGACACTTTTTTATGAAAGGAAAACAATTAGAATCTCTTTTCACTTAATTGTTCCTGTTTTTCTTTATGAGATGGAGGGAAGTACACATGGAATTAAAGGAGCCTGACATAATGTAGTCTTATAGAGAAAATAGCTCACTGAGATAGAATCTAAGAGATTGCTCATCTCATGCACATACAATATTACATTCACCTCCTGATCTGCTGGCTTTCATCTCAAAAACACCGATGTTCACAGTCACAGAAGTATTGCTGATGTCAAATTTATTTATTTATTCTTAATTAATTGTTTATTGTCAAGGTGATGTACAGAGGGGTTACAGTTACATATGTTAGGTAGTGAGTACAGTTCTTGTCTAACTTGATACCTCTTCCCTCATTTTTCTCCCACCTTCCCTCCCCTCCTTCAGTTGTACAGTTAGTTTACAGCATATTGTCTTGTAAGTATTGCTGTTGCATTGCTTTGCCTTTTACCTTTTAATTCACTATTTTAATGTTCATTTTCCCTTCCCTAATTCAGACAGACATTTATAAAATACCCAGGGTACCAGAGTCAAATACAGTAACAACAGGGGATAAATCATAGGGAAGATGAACAGAAGAAAAAAGAAATAATTTCACATAGCACATTGAAAATAATAACCTCAATGATAAATCACTTGCTTCCATATTTTGGAGGTCTTTCTTTTAGTGTCTTCTTATGTGATTGTATATACATAGTTACAAAGTGTGCCAGGCAAATCATGTTGTTGACATTGGTCTGTTTAATTGTGAACTGCAGTAAAAGTGTATTATTAAAATAAATTATCTCCATCATCAGTTTCCACTTTAAGTGGAGAGATTTTGGCTACTATATGCAAATAATGTTAGTTATTGTTCCTGAAGAACAGAGAGAAGTGGGCAGAAACACAAATTCATATAGTTAGTGAGTCACTTAAAGAATGTGAAATCCTACCATAATTTATAAATAACTAATATTGCCTTTTCGCATGCCTATGATAACATTTATATATGAATTTATCAAATATATGAGCAACATATGTAAGTGGTTACATGGTCACAACTCCTAATCGTGGGAGTCTCAGGCATGAGGATTTCATGTTGAAGCCACTTTGGAACTCACTTTAAGATAGGGAAAACCCAAAAAAATTATACTAAGTGAAGTGGGCCAGACTCAAGAAAACATGAACTGTATGGTTTCCCTCATAGGGAATAATTAGCTATGCCTTTTTGAACACATAAGATGATGCTAAGTGAAATGAACCCCATGTTATGGAAACGAGTGTTATATCACTGTTGTAATTACTTTCAACATGCCATGTGAAACCGTAGCTTTTTTTGTTGTTGTTAATGATCCTCTTGTATCCCCTCCCTGTGGTTGTCCCTGTGCTACCACTGTATTACATCTGAGTACCCTGGATACTGTGTATACTGGCATTAGAACTAGGGAAGGGAAAGGAAATATCAAAATCGAGAGACAAAGGATAAAAAGACAAACGACTCCAAAAGCAATACTTACAAAACCATTTGGTGTAAACCAACTGAACAATTCATGGGAGGAGAGGGGAAAAGGGAGGGTGAGGGGGGAAATGAGGGAGGAGGTAACAAATTGTACAAGAAATGTACCCTGCCTTACTTATGAAACTGTAACCCCTCTGTACATCACTTTTACAATAAATAAGTAATTATTTAACAAAATCTGAACAGCAAATTCCACCTGGAGGTGAATATTGAATGAATGAATTCTGTTTCCCCTTTGATAAAACCATAGAAACCACATCAATGCAGCAATTATGTATGAATTTTCCAAAAATAAAAATTAAAACATATCCTGAAAGCAAGTTTTCTACTGTCACTTTGTAAAATTAGCATGTTTTAATTAATAGCATTCAAAATTCAATATAAGAAAAATTAGGACATAAAATTTTAATCAAACCAGGCAAATAGTTGGGAGCTGTTCCTCAAATCTTGGATAATTTCTTCTGACTTCTGAAGGAACAGACACATTTTTAATGGTCTCAGTAGGAAGGAGATATATTAAAATTATTTTTGTAATCATCACTTGAAAATTAAATTGGAGGCTAAAGTTAGAGAAGAAGGTCACCTATTTGTTTTTGTCATGTGGTTATGAACACATACTGTTAGAATGAATATTTACTTTAGGATAACAAAACCAGTCTAAGCTTTCACTTTATAATCTTGGCACAAGCAACTTTTCATCTCTGAGTTACAATTTCCTTACCTACATTCTAATAATAATTGTCCCTCCCAGTCATGCAACTAGGTTCAATTTCTAAAAACACCTTATAATTAATAACACAATAAAGAAACATGTTCCTATTACATAAGACAGTTGTTTTAAATGAGTTTTTATTTAAACAAGTCAACATTTTGTAAACCATAAACAAAATCATTTTACCCATGTGATGTGTGGAGGAAACTAATATTGCCCAAAGCTACTTCAAAGCATGAAAAATTTGAAAATGATGACTGTTGAGAATGAGAATAATATAATGTCATTTGTTTATAAAATGGAAAGTACAACTCTACTTTATTCTCATCTTTAATCAATTTGGTTCCATTATGGCAAGAGATGCTGATATTTATTTAAACTGAAGAATAATGAGAAAATCCTGACTCAGAATACTCTTTGCCTTGTTAACCTTGCATGTGGTAGGCATAGCATCCAAGAGACACTCTTGAAAAGCACAAGTTATGCTTTGCTTCTCAAAGCTTATTAGGTCAGTAAAGATGATCCAATCTTGTTTCTATTCCAACATTGGCTTTAATAGGGAGGAATAAAAGAGAATTGATTTGTAGTACGTGACTTTGTCTACCCATCTGTAAATTAAGACCCTCCTGCACTAAGTATTTATTTTCCTCTTGGAAGAGTTCCCAACTTTTTTTTAAATTGTTTTCCTCTGTTTTTCCTTTTCTTAATCTGACTAAAAGAAATTGTTAGTCTCTTAATTTGGGTCAATATTTTGATTATTTTCTTCACTCTTATTTTCTCCTGAAATCATGCAGCCATTTATCTTCTATTCAGCATTTTCGACTTTTCACTCTCCAGTTCTCATAAAAATAAAGTGTTTTCTGCACGTTCTCATCATTAAAAAGAAGATGTGTCAGCCAGGTGCTGGTGGCTCATGCTTGTAATCCTAGCTACTCAAGAGGTTGAGATCTGAGGACTGCTGTTTGAAGCCAGCCCAGGCAGGAAAGTCTATGAGACTTTTTATCTACAACAAACTACCAGAAAGGCTAGTGCATGCCCTAGCCTTGAGCAAAAAGAAACTCAAGGATAGCATCCAAACTCTGAGTTCAAATCCCAGGGCCAGGATAAAAAAAAAGATTACATAGGCTTCCACTGTTCTTTTAATTTCCTTCCTTCCTTCCTTCCTTCCTTCCTTCCTTCCTTCCTTCCTTCCTTCCTTCCTTCCTTCCTTCCTTCTTTCCTTTTTTTGCATGTTGTTATTGTAAAGATGATACACACAGGGATTACAGTTACATAAGCAGATAAAGAACAGTATTTTGAACAATGTCACCCTTTCCCTTGCTCTTTCTCAGTTTTTCCCTACCACCTCCACCCAGAAGTTGTATAGTTTATTTTTAACATAGCATTTGTTCAACCTTTGTCTAAACATTTCTGTGTCTTCTTTTACCCTCCTAAAGACAGATAGATGAATAAACAGGACAGAAAGAAAAGAAAAGAAAAACAGCAACAAAGAAAAAAAAACCCTTGCTCCCATTTCCCGTAATTAATTTTATAATATTATTTTGTATGACCAGATGCACATAGCTATCATGCCTTTGTGATCCTTTCCTTCAAATGTCCTCATATGGTCTCACTCTGTGTGAACGCTCTGAGTCCTGTATATTTTATCATATCCTAGTGTATTATTTTTAACCATCCAGCATGCTTGTGTGTAGATTTATAAGCACATTCTAGTTACCATAAATGAGGGAAGCCATTCAACCAGTTTCTTTGGGCTTGGCTAACTTTGCTTAATATAATTTGTTTCCAAGTCTTTCTACTTACTTACAAATGGTTCAATATCATTCGTTCTGATGGATAAGTAGAATTCCATTGTGCGTATATACTACATTTTCTTGATCCATTCATCCACTGGGGAGTATCTGAATTGATTCTATATCTTGGGTATGGTAAACAACATTGGACTGAACATGGCTGGGTTGTGCTGGTAGCTTTAGTGTGGCCTTCTTTGTGTTCTATTGGAACAATGCCCAGGAGTGGAATGGCTGGGCCACAGGAAAGCTCTATGTTTACTCTTTTCCACCATTGGTTAAAATGCCATTTAAATTAACACTAATACTTAATAAAACTCCTTAGTAGTCTATTGTTGCTTCTACTTTCTTATCACTTATATGCCAATGGAATTTGACTTTTATTATCAGTTTTCTACTAAGACCTATTTGTGAATATTTCACATTCTTTCCTTCAGTTTTCATCCTCTGAAATCCTGGCAAGATTCACTAGGATTAGCTGCTGCCATAAGTGTATTGTTTGATATGTTTGGCTATATTTGACTATATCATTGATATATGACCCTTGATTACTGCTTTTCAAGTCCCTTCTTCCCTGATATTGTTTTCTAGTGAAGAAAGTATAAAAATAATAGTGAGTGATCTATAAGAAATAGATATAAAATGATCTGTTCCATTGGCACTAATCCCAATGTCTAAGTATTTGTAGAAACAGAGTTTATCTGGCCTCACCTAGAAAACATAACTGTTTGTTACCATTTGAGACTCAATAGCAAAGATGAAAATGTCTCAAATATTACACAAAGATATGAAATTTATCTTATCTGGACAAAATAAAATCCCAAAGTAGCTGAAGTCCATTGCTCTCGTCTCCCTTATGGTCTTATTTTGTTGAGTTCAGTGAAATCTCACCCAGATGTCTGTGTGGTCTGATTTCTTGTACAGCATTTACAACATGGCCTACTTTCCCTTGATGGGTGTAGCCATCTCAGTTCATCCAAATCTGATTTGTTCTGTCTTCTACTTTGCCAAAATTTTAAGAGTAACTGAATTTTCAAAAATAGTTTCACATCTTATAAATTTAGAAAACTCCACTAATTAGAAATTCATTATCTAAACTTCATTTTTATGATGATAAAAATATAATGGATAGAGATTATATTCTCATTTCTTCTTGCTTTGCTAGTCATAAAGCAGAGCTAAGACTCAAAATGATTTGTAATGATAGGACAAACTAATAAAGACCAAAATTAACAACTAAACAAATATTGCTTCTAACCTTCTACCAGTCTGATATCTTGGTCAGGCCATTTTAGCTGTCCACAAGCCATAACATATAGATTTGAATGATTTGAGTGAGGTCTCTTTTCAAACAGCTGATTATCTTATTTTAGAAGCTCCAGATTCTTTACTTCATACAACTTCTCTACAGGTACCCAAAATGTGAGATCTCGAAATTTCAATGGGAAAAAAATTTACTCCTCCAAATCTCTCTGTATTTATGAGTTTTCATTGCTTGAAACTTGAAAAGACATTCTATTTATTTTCCACAAGCTATTTTTCTATCCTACAGTTACTTAATAGAAGGTAATACCATTCTTTGGCCATATTAAAAGCAACAGCAATACAAATACTGAAAACCATCTAAAGAAAACCAGTTTATGAGCAATGAATCTAGTGTCTCATCAATTATTATCAATACAAAGATGTTCATTCAAATCTAATTGATTGGACTTCTGCAAAAAGTTCGTCAGTCTTTGTAGTCATCAGCTAATGTTGATAATATTGTCACATATAAAAGATAATATAATCTTAAGATGGGATTTCCATTCTCTACCAGAAGTCATCACTTTTCTACAAAAGGCTCTAAAATCCTGAAGAAATGGAAATTTTATTACAATCAAAACTCCTAGGCAAGTAGGCTCTATCAAATTTCTTATCAAAAATATCAGCTGCAATCACACATGATAATACTGACAGTAAAAATAGAACTAAGGATGTTAAAATATACTGGTACTACTGGGTATTTTATTTTAGTGCATAGGTAGGAGTCTTTGACTATACCAGTAGTGAGATTGCTTGGACATATTAGAAATAATGGTGAAGTTTCAATGTACTTAAGTTAAATAGTATTCCTTCTGTGCTTAACAGCTTTTTGTCTCTCATGTACACATTCTCCACTTGTTTTCTTTATCATTGAGACCAGAAGAATAAAATCTAATATAACACTCATTGGCTCCTTATTGGGTCATGTTGGAGGGTGGCATCATGAGAGATTGAAAAGAGGGAATAAGACTCTTTCCCCTCAGCATCCACTATGGTTGCTGGAGGAGTTGCAGAATGTAAAAAAGTGAGTGCTTTTCAGTAACTTTTGGCTCACATATGTTGGTAAAACTTTCAGAGCATCAGTGAGTGTACAGACTTTGATGGCTTGCTAAAAGTCACTAATTTGCTTGTAAGACAGAAAATCTTGTGCTTCTCCAAGAAAAGTAAATAATAACAGCTCTCCCCTTTCCAGTAACTTCTCACTCAGACTTAGTAAAAATTCTTCATGCTTAGGATAAAGATTTATCTTCCTTTTGGTTTTACAGTACCATTTATACAATTTGTTCTTTCAGAAACATCATCTAGGATTTGTGATTTGACCTAGTTGGATTTAAAAACAATGCTAGCTTTCTTATTAGTAGAACATCGCAAACTGGTAGTCAAAATCATGTGTTGGCAAGCTGTCATTTAAGTTAATTTATTCACTTACCTGGCCCAAAGTGCCTATTGAAGAAAATAAATTAGGGGAAGTTTTAAGAATTTAGTCACTTTGCTAGTATCAAGGTAAAAACCCTTGGATTAGCAATGAAGAAGGTCAATTTCCTTGGGAAGAGAACTGAAGTATGTTCATCCATACCTACTCTTACTTTTCCTCTGCTTTTTTCCCCTCCAAATAAAGCAGTGCTAGATACCAGAACAGCTGTGCATTTGTAGAATGGAAATACCCAAACCTTCACAAGATTAATAGACTTATTGGACTGTAAACAGGCGATCTGAGCTAGTATGGTACATTGGTTAGAAAGAATAAATATTAATGACAGTAACTGCTACTTCCCACTACTATTAGTAATAAATAATGTGTGTTGACTGCTATTAAGTCATTGTATAGTAGATCTCCTAGTAGATTCAGTGAGTACATTACTTTTTTGTTTATTATTACAAAATTTTTATTGTAAAGGTGATGAACAAGGGGGTTATAGTTGCAAAAGAGAGGTAATGGGTACGTTACATTTCTTTTTGGACGCTGTTAATTCACCCTCATTTTCTCCCACTTACTCCTTCCTATTCAACTCCTCCAATTGTACAGCTCATTTGCAGCATAGTGTCACATGTGTACCATGCCAAAATACCTACACAGAGATGAAGATACATACAAAACTTGTCTCTGTTTTCCCTTTGTATAGTTAGTTGGTAATAAACACAGAATTAACAGGTGACACAAAGCCACAGGCCTTCCTGGTCTGCACAGTGAGAGCTAAAGAAAAAGCAAAAAAAAAAAAAAGATGATTTCTCTTTTTTCATGTCCTCTGGTCTGGTCTCCCCTCCCCTCCCAGCCCCTCGACTCCCCTCCCCTCCTCTTCTCTGCTTTTCTTTTCTTCTCTTTCTCCTTCTTAAGTTCTTATGTTCATCATGGGGCTTGAAAACAGGGCCTGGGTACTGTCCGTGAGCCCTTTTGCTCAAGGCTAGTGCTCTACCAAATGAGCTACTGTGCCATGTATAGTTGTCTATTGGGTAATCAGAGATAAGGGTCTCAAGGTTTTCCTGTCCTGGGTGGCTTCAAATGGTGCTCTTCAGATCTCAGCCTGCTGAGTAATTAAGATTACAGGAATGAACAATCACCGGCAAGGGAGATGATTACTTTCTGTGGAACAATAAAGAAAAACCAATATCTTTATCCTCATGGAATTCTAAAAATAAGTGTACACTTACAAATTAGAAATATGCATATATGATTCAGTAACAACATTTCAGTTTTAATTACCTGACAGAAAAGGTAGGAAAGTCTTGAAAGGTAGGAAAGTCTTAAGATGAATTACAGACATTAAGTACCTCTTTACTAGATCAAACCCACAGTGTTGTCAAGGTACATGGTTTTCTCCGCCCTATGGATCTGTCTTCTGCATTGTTTTTTTTAAATTTATTTTTAGGCTGATACCAGGCTTGAACTCAGACCTAAACCTCTTACTTGGCTTGGTTTATTTTTTTATTTTTTCTCCTCTCCTCTCTCTCCTCTCCTCTCCTCTCCTCTCCTCTCCTCTCCTCTCCTCTCCTCTCCTCTCTCCTCTCCCCTCCCCTCCCCTCCCCTCCCCTCCCCTCCCCTCCCCTCCCCTCCCCTCCCCTCCCCCCTCCCCTCCCCCTCCCTCCCCTCCCCCTCCCCCTCTCCCCCTCCCCTCCCCTCCCCTCTCCCTCTCCCCCCCTCCCCCCCTCCCCCTCCCCCACCTCCCCTCCCCTCCCCTCCCCTCTCCTCTCCTCTCTCTCTCTCTCTTTCTCTCTGTTTATATTTGTTTATTTATTTTTACTAAGTAGTTGTTCAAAGGGTTTCAATTCCAGAAGTCAGTTTATAAGTACAATGCATCTTGATCACTTTCAACCTTTCCCTGATCTTTCTCAGTCTTGTGTATTTTCTGCTATTTTCCTCATGGCTGGTGCTCTACCACCTCAGGCCCATGTCTAATCAGCTTGTTTGTTTTTTAATCTGGATATGGAGTCTCACAAATTTTGCTGCCCAGGATGACTTCAAAATGCAATCCTCAGGTTTTAGCTTCTGAATAAGCTAGGATTACATGCATAACCCACTTATGCCTGGCTTCTCCTGTGTTACTGTACATGTTATATGTAACATAATATGTTATATCTTACATTATATATAATATATAATCAGTAAGTAATTGTACAAAGGAGGTACCATATAACAAAAGCAGTTTTTGAATACATTCATCTTCATCAGTGTCATGCCCTCAATGTTTTCACCACCCTTTGAACCACATTTTCCCTTACTTTTCTTAATTTTGTGCTATATGCAATGGATTCTTGACTGTATTCTCTCCCCTTCCCCCCTCAGTCCTCCTCCTCCTCCCCTTTACTCTATTTCTTGCATGTACACCATTTTCTGGTGCTGGTTTTGTACTAGTCTTTGAACTAGTCTTTCTAAAAAAATTACACTATTTGAGCTCTCCATTGAGCCTACTATACTTCAGCTAGTTCATTTGTAAATGCTTACATACCTCCCAATGTGTTCACTTATAGATTTATAGGCACATTTGATCTACCACAGATGAAGAGAAACCATGCAACCTTTGTTTTTCTGGGTCTGGCTTTCTTGAACAACACTAGGAACACAACTCATTTTGTTAATATGTCACTCTGTAGTCTAGCTGTAGGTAATCTGTTTTTCACCTTAGTAATGGTTTCCTCACAACTATGTAACACTGTAAAGTTTATAAAATATTTCCTCACATATTATTTTCTTCTTTAAAATATATTTTGATAAAGATATTTTCTCTCACAATGAGGAAGTGTGTGTGTGTGTGTGCATGTGTGTGTATGTGTGTAGACTTAATTATTTTTCCATATATATGTAATAACCCCCCCCCCAACTTTTGGGGAGGGAAACCCATTACATACTTACGGGGAAATAGATCAGAGAGATTCTACTTGAGGTCAAATTTTGCTGGGTGAAGTTGAGATCCTGGGTTTTCTCCCTACAGCAAGCTCCAGGGGCAGATGAGGATAGATACATTGACTAATGTGCACTCACTTCAACAAAAATATATCTCTCCATGGGATTATGAATCTCAGAGAAGCAGAAAAACTTCAAAGATTCAACCTACTAATTTTGTAGACAAAGGGACTGTTATAAACAGTTTGAAAAACATTTCAAATTTACCCCAAGGGACAAAAATCCGTTTTCTTAAACTACTCAATAAAACTGGAAGGGAAAACAAATTTGATATTTTTCACTATAATATATGACATGTATATATAATTGCACTATTTTTTACTATCATTTCGTGGATGTTTCCTATACTCTACCAATTTTTACTAGCAATGATTTCTAAGACAAATGCAAGTGACACTGAAGAGATGAAAGTAAATTAAATACAAGTAATTATTGTAGCTCAATATATCAGGGTGCTGATGATTAATTCAGACCCCCTTCCTTTAAATACCACTTGCAAAGAATGAAAGCAAAACAATAGAAGTGAAATATTGTATGGAGTTCAGACAGCTGGTGTTTGTTAATAGGATTCATGGGTCATATTAAAGTCAGTGGGAAGCTCTGGGTGGGGAGATTTCTTTCCTTCTTTCCAGATGGCTTCTGTAGCTTAGTCTGTCAGAATTAAAACCTGGTAATGGAATATGAATTTGTGCATGGAAATCTCAACTTACCAAAGATTTTGAGTGAGCTGGAAGATATTCCTTAATTCTCAGGCCTTTTCTTTTCATCCTTCATCAAAAGAGACATCACACCATTTTGTAAGAACACAGAAATTAGCACTAAAATACTGAACTTCAATTCTGTTTTTGTGGTATTGGCAAAGCAATTTAACTATATGACACATTTGAATCCATACAAGAATAGGAACAGCAAAACCAGTAGAAATATTTTTTATATATCACTCTAACCTACTAATAACTCTGGAAATTTCCATTTAAAATATCTTGTATAGACATAGGTATATAGTGAGTGTATAGAAAAGATGGCTATTTCAAATTGAGAGTGTCAATTTCTGCTTCCAGAAATAACACAACAACTGGTTGAATTGGCATGCTGTCATTCAGAATTACAAAACTGGAAAAAGCACATGAAATTTTAAGCTTAAATTTACAAAATCATAATACCTAAAGTAAGGGAATGAAATCGTTCTCAGAAATGTTGGTTTTCTAACTGGATTTACCTTGTATGTCAACCCAGAGCATGGTGCTCATGAAGAGTGTAGGGAATAGAGATTGGGCACCAATGGCCACTGAAGGGGCCTGTAAAACATAAGGAAAGGAAATTTTATGGAGAAACACCAAAAGTCCTGGGAATAGGAGTCACAGCTACTTGTACTGTATGTAACTACTCCAAATATTTAACATCAAATATCTAGAAAAAGCAAAAGTATACATCTAAACAATTTTCTATCTAGGCATCATTAAAACATTTGGGATTAAAAATAAAAAAATCTAAACTCCCTTAATTAGAACATTTACATATCATATTTCTGACTGGTACCTTTATTTTTTAGAAAAATCTTAAGACATTAAAATAGAACAAAGTAAAATATATATATATATATAAAATATGCTGATTATTCTGAGCTTAAAAGATAGCTGCTTTCATATGTGAAATAATGCTAATCCAAATATTTCTTAAGAAAATACTTAGTTGAACTGTTCACATCATGTGAGAGAATAAAGTAATTTCTGTTGTGAGAATGAGTATCATTACAAATGTGCATCACTAATTTTTTTACATAGCCACAAGTCATAATGCAAGTTTCATCAATTTCATCATTGTTATTTCTAATGCACTATGTGAAATTACTTAAACATTTAAAGCATAAACATTGTGATTTAAAAAATCTTAATCAACACTTGCATTTTAATTTTATTGTATTTTTTATATTATTTTATTGGTGATACTGCTGTTTGAACTTGGGGCCTCATACTTACTAGGCAGTCATTCAACCATTTGAGCCATAAATCCAGCCCTTTATCCTTTAGTCAGTTTTCAAGAACAGTCCCATTTTTTTTTAAATAGAGGCAAGCCTCAGACCATGATCTTCCTCTCTTCCTCTTCCCCTCTCCCCTCCCTCTTCCCCCTCTTCTTTTCTCCTCCCCCTCCTTTCTTCTCCCCCTCCTTCCTCTTTCTTCTTTTTCCTCCTTCTCCTCTTCCCCATCCCCCTCTCCCTCCTCCTCTTTCTCCTCCTCCTCTTCTTCCTCCTTCTACTTTGGTCTCCTCCACCTCTTAGTCCTTCTTTCACCAGTTCTGGGGCTAGAAGCCAGGGTTTGGGAACTATCCCTGAGCTCTTGCTTGAGGTTAGTACTCTACTAGTGGAGCCACACCATATTTTTGGCTTTTGGGTAGTTAACTGGAGATAAGAGTCTCATGATCTTCCCTGCCTGGTCTGGCTTCCAGCCACAATTCATAGATCTCAGGCTCCCATTTAGCTAGGATTACAGGTGTGAGCCACCTCTGCTTGCCTTACCTATGGCTTCTTGAATAGTTAGATTACAGTTGTGTGCCACTATGCTACATCTCTAATGTTTATATTCTGATTTTTCCATTTTATAAATTTTTAAAGAAGTACTTCAAAAACTCAAATATTAAAAGCAAAATAAAAAATAAATAAAATAAAACAAAATAAAATGTCATAATAAGGACACAGACAGGCATGCAATAGTATATTGGAAATCACAATTATCCAGCAGGTAGAGATCAGAAGAATTTAATTTCAATTTAGCCACACAAAATATTAGTGAGATAGCTTATTTCAAGAAATAAGCTGAGCATAGTAGAACACGTCTCTAACCTTAACTACATAAAAGGTAGGAAGAATTCAAGATTGTTTCTGGAGCAAAAATGTAAGACTCTGTGTGAAAAATATTAAAAGCAAAAAAAAAAAAAAAAGAAAAGAAAAATAAAAGGTTGGATATGTGACTTCACTTTCATAAAGCTGGCCTGCCTAGCCAATGTGAGATTCTGAGTTTGCTCCTCTGTAATCCCAGAATAAAGAAATAACAATAAAGAAGAGTTTAGGGAGATGAATTGCTTATGTTTCAATCTTTAGTTGGTATACAATTTGAGGAAGCCTTGTTCTCTGTCCCAGTCTTCATTTATTTATGTAGTTGTACAAAAGAGTTTCAGTTTAAACCCACTTTCCGAGTACAATTCATCTTGATCAATATGCCCCTTCCATCATTCTACCCCTTCTTTCAGAAGCCCACCCATTCTCTCAAGTTTCCTGGTTCCCCTTTTACATCAGTGCATTTACTATTATGACAGTTTTTGCCTACCCTTCTTTCAATTCTGCTCCCTCCTCTTGATTCCATACTCATAAGAACACCAGTTTCCTGCTAGTCATGTTGTTTAACATTAAATTAGTTTATTTAAAGGATTATACTATTGAAATCCTCTTCCTACACATAACATATTTTAGTCCATTTGTTTGTGTATATCTCATGTGACCATGAATATCTAAACAACACTGTGATTGCATCCTACCACTCAGAATGACAGTCATCAGGATACAAATAACAACAAACACTGGTGGGATGTGGTGGGAAATGGGCTCAATTACAACATTGATACGCATGTGAATTAGTGCACCCACGATGGAAGCCTGTTTGGAGATTCCTTATAAGTCTAAACCCAGAAATAAACATAAAACCTAAACATTTTGATTTCATGATACCACTTTTGGTCATTTATCTGAAAGATTACAAGTCAGGATGTAGTTCCCAGTCTTAAAATAGAAAACTGTTTTCTCATATATGTTGGTATAATAACAGATGTAAATGATTTAGATGATGCAAAAATAACTTGGATGATGTAAATATTATTTCCACAAATAAAGAGTTCCTTTGCTACATGATATTCAATTTTATCCATCTTTGTATTTCTCCATACTTGCTCTGAGATCTGTCTCATTTTTAACAACTAAAATATATGACATACAGTTTAACTTGTCCATTGCTACTTGTTTTCCTCCTCAGGTGATAAAGTACTTTAGGGCTTTAATTATTACCATGGTTATTGTGTTTAAAAAATTATCTTAATGGAACTAGGACAGAGGTACATTATTGTTTCATGCAATAAATTAGCAATTCCATGCTTACTGCTCAGTCTTACTGAGGATATGGGTTTTTTCAAATTATATGTTACCTAAATCACCTCTATTATAAAAAGAACTGTACAATCATAGAGAGCAAAAGCTTCAGTTTTTATGATTTAGTGTAGCAGATGGATGTCCAAACAGACAGGGCTGGAGCTGGAGCTGTAGTATGCAGAAAGCCTTTTATTTATTTCCCACACACTGACACATACACATTGACACAAAACACACGAACACACAAACACAAATATAAATACAGTTACACACCAAAAAATAAAAATAAATAGTCATATGTTGTCTCACAGAAAATGTGTCTTTTTTTGTTAAAAATAATCCCACCATTATGCACTATAGCTACTACTCTCCTTCCATGCGTATCTAAAATTTTAGTGACTTAGAGCTGTGAACATGTATAAATATCTTTAAAAAGAAAGCATGCATACACACTTCTTAGACTAGTGCAATTTCTATCAAGCTGAATGCAGAGTTATGCATATATATATATATATATATATATCTCAAGAAGATAAGGTAAGAAGAAATGGAGTATTGCTCTATGACTAAAAAATAAAAGAATAAATCAATAAAGGAATAAATCAGTTATAAGGGAGAAGATGAAGAAATAAAAGAGAAAAGGAATGAGGGTCAGGATATAAATGAAATGTTTCACACAAATTTCAGAGCTTAATAGCCTTTGCTGGGCACTTTTACATTGTTACTAGAGACAGTGTTGCAGGAATCATTTTTGTCCATTTAATTTTTTTACTTTTACACATTATTCCCTTTGAATAGTTACCCCCCCATTCCCCCCACCTTGAGCCAAGTGAGATTCTTGAATCCAAGAAAGAAATGGTACGTAACTGTCATTAGCTGTGAGGCATAATGCCAAAATGACTTCTAAAGATTAATCTCTAATGGCTCCATTTATGCAGTAAGGCACCAGAACTCTCAACTAGGCCATCAACTGAGCCCTCACCTTTTTCCTTTCTTGTGTTGGTACTTGTCAGGTTTTACATCCTGACTCTCCCAGTCTCAAACTCACCACATTAGAGTAATTATTCAAAACATGTGAGTTTTGATTTTCTCACCTTTAAAATAGAGTAGTGATAGTAACTAACTTATAGAGTTGTTTTAAAGATTAAATGAACCATTAAAATATAAACTTATAATTTTGGAATATTAAGTTCTCATGACTCTGAAGATTATATGTATATCAGTAAAAACGTCGTTTGAATGAATAAAAGATATTTTGTAAAATCATATAATATATATCACATATATTTGTAAAATCATCTAATAAATTGTATATATGTATACATATGCAAAAAAAGAAAAGGAATAAGGGAAATGTAAAGGAGAGAGGGAGGAGGAATGAGGGAGAGAGGGAGAGAGAGATAGGACAGATTTACAAGATCTTTGTGTGGATTGTTCAGAGACATGTTTTAGCAAAATGATCTTGTGTTCCTTATGCTATTCAGGAATGCAGATGGCTATCATGGCAATAAGAAGCAAAAGGCCTGGGCAACGAGTCATTTTGAGTTAAGAGACCCCCAGGGCTTTCTTGTACTGGGATGAGAATGTGCTGCTCTATTCATTCATCAAAGGAGGTGTCAGAGCTTTCCATCATAACCAAAACATCACACTTGCCTAGAATCTGTTATTCAAAACCTCTTCACTGTTGTCTCTGATTTTACACTTTGTTTCCAAGATTTTCTTATATAACTCACTTGGATTTCTTTTGCTCTACTGAGCCACAATCACCTAATATACAGGATTATACTTGCCAGAAAATAGTTACCTAATGAGCTTTAGAGAATCAAAACAACAAAGCCTTCCTGCCAACAAAGACAATTTGTTTCTAAATTACTCATTGTACTAAATTATGGTTCAGAATTAGAAAGTAACTTTGCCTTCTTCCACCTTTTTTCCTTATTTTTCTTACTTTATTATTTTCTAAAAATTATTTTTCCTTAAGGCCTGGTTCTTGCAAAACTTCAAGTAGTTGAAAAAAATAGTAGATCACATGAACTATGTTTTCAACTGCTTTGTTTTGTTTTGCTTTTAGTTAAGATGAAGGTCCACACAGCAGAAAATTAATCTTATACTGCTAAACAAGACTCTTAGCAGAAAATAACTAAACTAGTATGGTGACAGGCAAAAGGGTTAGGAGCTAGTGCAGACACAAATGATAATGGAAGGAGGTGAAATTATCAACATTTATAGATACCTAATGAAGATGGAAGGGGAGAAAAAGAAAACTACATAATGATTTTAGATAAAACAATTCTCCTTTGGCTGATGTCATGAGTCAAGAACTGGGAGAATGAACTGGTTTAAAAGACAGAGAATAGATGCCCAGACTGACCTGCAGTGGGCCAGTGCAACAGAACTCTCAGCTCCTGACTGCCCTTTGGAATAAGTTTTAAGAAAATATGATTTGAAAATATGTGTTTTTCATGTATTTGAAAATTTAAAAAGGTTTCATATTTAGTTTGTATGTCTGACCATGGAATATTTAAAAGATATTTGAGTTTTTGGTTCATTATTCTGTTAATAGCTTGGGAATTTTATTGTATTATGGTGAAGAATGTAATCTTTACCCCAAATCATTAACCTTGCTTTGATGTTCTTTAATTGTTTTATTTAAGACTGAATGCACTTTCTAAGCATATCAAAATCATTCCGTCGCAATACTGTCTTCTTGTTTTTGAGGTACTAGGTTTGAATTTAAGGCCTATTGTTTTACTAGGCAGCTGCTTTACCACTGAGCCATAGCTCTAGCCATTTTGTGTACTTTCATTTTTCAGAATAGGTCTTATTTCCTTCCTGGGTATGCATCTGGACAGTGATCCACCTGTATTATGCTTCCTGCCATAGCTTGGTTTATAAGGGTGTGGCACCATGTCCAGCTTCTTCTATTGAGATGTAGTCTCATGAACTTTATGGCCAGACTGACTTAGAAGTATAATGTTTCTGATTTCACAAGAGCCCAATAGCTATACCCTTATGAACACATCAGATGATGCTAAGTGAAATGAACTCCATGTTATGGAAACGATTGTTATATCACTGTTGTAACTACTTTCAACTGTAGCTTCTATTATTGGTGATCTCCTTGTATCCCTTCCCTGTGGTGTACCTGCACTATCTCTGTATCTTATCTGAGTACATTGGAAACTGTGTATGCTGGTATCAGAACTAGGAAACTGAAAGGGAATACCAAAATCGAGAGACAAAGGGTAAAAAAGACAAACGACTACAAAAGCAATATTTGCAAAACTGTTTGGTGTAAATGAACTGAACAACTCATGGGGGGGGAGGGAAAGGGGGGGAAGGGGGGAATGAGGGAGGAGGTAACAAACAGTATAAGAAATGTATACAATGCCTAACGTATGAAAGTGTAACCTCTCTGTACATCAGTTTGACAATAAAAATTTAAAAAAAAAAAAAGAAAAGAAAGGAATAAATGTCTCTGATCTCAGGGTCTGATGCAGTTAGGGTTACAGGTACACACCACTGTCCTCAGATATTGGTAGAAAGCTGGATTTGTGTATATCTGAGGGCTGGACTAAATCCACAATCCTCCTGTTTTCAGTCTTCCAAGTAGCTAGGACTATAGCAATATGCTACCATGCCTAGATTGCACCTTTATTCTATTTTATTCCATTTATTTATTATTTTTTCTGAACATTTGTGCAAAGTTTTTAATCCAGCATTTCAGTTGATGAGTATAATGTATCTTGATCAAGATCACCCTTTTTATCATTCTTCATACTTCTTTCAACCCTTCTGATGCTCCCAATTTATCTGGCTCCGTTTTCCTGAATGTTCATGGAGTATTATGGTTGTGCTTGCCCACGCTTTTTCTCTCCATTTTTCTTCACTCTATTCCTCTTGGTCTCCCCTTTACAAACAACACATTTCTTCTCCCTAGTATTTATTTTATTAAACTGTAAATTAGATAACCGTAAATTAGTTGTTCAAAGGAGCTACACCATTAGATGTTGCCCCAGTGTATATCATATTCTATTTAATGTTTCTCTCTCTCTCTCTCTCTCTCTCTCTGTATGGATACAATCTTGTTATTGTTTGCATGTATATTTATAATTTAGATATTTCACGTGTTAGAGAAAATATGTGTCCATTATCACTGTGAGCCTGACTTCACTTAACACAATTTTTTCCAGGCCCATTTATTTTCTTGCAAATAGCATTATCATTCTTCCTGCTGGATGGCTAATTCTTTCTTTTCTCTCTCTGTCCCTCCCTCTCTCCCTTCCTTCCTTCCTTCCTTCCTTCCTTCCTTCCTTCCTTCCTTCCTTCCTTCCTTCCCTCCCTCCCTCCCTCCCTCCCTTCCTTCCTTCCTTTTTTCCTTCTTTCCTTTCTATCTCTCTTTCTTTCCTTCCTTCCTTCCTTCCTTCCTTCCTTCCTTCCTTCCTTCCTTCTTTCCTTCCTTCCTTCCTTCCTTCCTTCCTTCCTTCCTTCCTTCCTTTCTCTCTCTTTCTTTCTTTCCTTCCTTTCTTTTTTCTTTCTTTCCATCTTACCTGCCACTCAATCGTGTTTCCTTGAGCCACTCATTATTATTCTAATCACCAGTCATCCAATTACAGCAATCAAAGCCATTACTCTAAAATACAATTTGATGCCATTACTTCTTTGCTAAAACAACTTAAGAGATTTCCCATTGTTTAATGGACTACAGATCTGAGTATAAGAGAGTATTACTAAAAACTCAAATTTCTTCATGTTTGTGCCTCATTTTCCACCCTCCTCAAAATCTCTATGCAATAGTCAGGAAGAAATAGATGATTCCAATATTTTATCTTCATTTCTATGAATTTGGCCTTGAATCTCAAATTCTCCCTTCTTTGTTTTTGTCTTCTGTTCTTATAATACAGGGCAATATCCAAGAAGGCTATTTTCTGACCCTGTAGACACACTTAGTTAAGCACCCACTGAAATGTTTTCAGATACCACTCTTACACTTATTTTTTGCCAAGTATATATTGATGATGAATGTGCCTGTTTCAACAGACTAAATTCATGTATTCAATACCTTCTCTACAGCAAATTAGTGACAGGCATACAACAAACATAAATTCTTATTGTATATATAATTACAAATTATTAATTCCACAGAATATTAGAGTTTATGTAATAAATATTTGTTGAGTTGATAAATATGTAAATATAACTATAGTATATTAATATTTTTAAGTTGGATTCAGTAGCTCAAACATGTAAACCCAGCTACTCAGGAGACAGGTATTACTCGTAATACCCATAGTTCAAGATCAGCCCAGATCACCAAAAATGCTTTTTTTTGGGTGCCAGTCCTGGGGCTTGAACTCTGGGTCTAGCACTTTTTGCTCCTTTTGCTCCTTTTGCTTGAGCTCCTTTTGCTCAAGGCTAGCACTCTACCACTTCCACTACAGTTCCACTTCCACCATTTTCTGTGATTAATTGGAGATAAGAGTCTCACAGAATTCCACCTCAGCTGGCTTCAAACTGTAATCCTCAGATCACAGCCTCCAGTAGCTATGATTATAAGCATGAGCCACCATTTGTGCCCACCAAAAAGATGTTCTTAAGATTCTCTCCCAACCAAGTTGGTTGTGTGTTGCATGATTGTCATTCTAACTATGGGGAAGCTCAAAGGCTGGGAAAATTGGTGCATCCCTGTCACCCTTAATAATGCAAGGAAGCACAATAGGATTACAGCACACAGACCAGCTTGGACATAAAGACTCTGACTGGAAAATGACAAATTTTAAAAGGTCCAGATTGCAAAGGATCATAAAAAAGGATTGGTTTTTCCAAGATCATAAGCATAACCCTGGGTCAGAAGAGGACAGCAAAATGTAGCCAGGGATAGACACCTGGTCTGAAAATAACTTGTAAAGATGGAAAGAACCCAAAAGTGTGGGAACAGAAGTAAGTATAAGAGAAATGTAGGAGAGGCCAGGTAGTAATCCATCATGTTTATTCTATATAAAAAGAGTATAAAAGTGATACTGTTTTTATGCTCATTATCTCATAACTGGATTCTACCTGAGGGACACAATATTCAAAGGGGGAATTACTTGGAAACAACAAAGCTAAGATTTCTCTAAGATAACCTGGATAAAGCTAGCATGAGAAGATCAGAATGAAGGTAAGAATTCATTGTATACCCCTCAGAATTGAGAAATATAAGGGATGGAGTGAGTCAAAAGGGGTGAAAATGTTGCAGTAATAACACAGATCAAGATGCATTGTACACATAAACTTCTTTGCTAAATGACAAAATACTGAATATACAACCTGAAATTAAGAGAAGGAAGGGAAAGAGTGGGTTGGGAAGAGTGTGTGAGAGTGTTAAAAGGGGTTACATTGATCAAGATGCACAGTATTCATAAACTGTTATTGTGAACGTCAATTCCTTTGTACAACTACTTAAGATAATACAAATAGAAAAAACAAAAAATAAATAAAATTAAATCAGATCGAGAAGAGGCAGAACCATTAAGATTTCAATCTGGAAAAGAGCAAATCTGGCCAAGAGCAAGGTCCAAGAATAAGAGCAAATGGAGAAGAGCAGAGGGCCACAATTAGATAAATGGAGAATTTGCATACAAGGGAACTTTGAAAGGAATGGTGGGGATCGTTTCTAATACTTGGCTAACTTTTTTCCTGGTTCAAAACAGCTTGGCTTCAGATCAATGTGAGCCCTCACATGGCTAAAAGAGGTTTGTCTTGGAAAACATATCTTCTGGCATGTCTTCCTTGCCCGTAGTTATTAATATGACATTTGAAATTGAGAACAATCTACTCAAGTTCAGTGCATTCTAGTCCTAGCTTTCTACCACTTTGGTACATGTATTTATCATTTATTTTTCTCTCTCCACATATATATGTCATATATATATATATATATATATATATATATATATATATATACTTTAAGCTATTGCATTAACTTTTTGGTTGATATGTCTTCTATTTCTTTCCTTCCCCTCTCTATCATTTGACCTGCTCAAATGTAGGCTCAGAACAACATAGTAGTCTCTGATGAATGCTCTGTTACTTCTTAACCTAATGCAGAAGAAACATGTTTTCACCATTGTCTTAGAGTACAAAATTTTGAAATCAAATTGTGAATCACTGTCTATCAGCAAGTAAAGTTGATATTGCAGCCAAAATTAACACAATTCTTTTCTTATTACAATGACCAAAATTTCTCTGAACTGAAAGTAGAAGCTGATAGGCTCCATGTAATTATTGACTTGTCAGAAAACTGCCAATGCCTAGGACTCATAATGTGCCATTTTAGTCACATTATGCAGAGCACAGAAGTCAAAAGACAAGCATTTCCCTTTTCACATCCCCTCCTTCCTCCTCTTACTTTCTTGATGCCCTGTAGACAGAACAGAGAACCAAATGAGATTCTTTTCTTTTCCTTTTTACTTACAAATATATTTTCTCTTGGTCTACAAACAAATTCAACATTTACTTTCTTAATTATTTGAGTCATATCCAATGCTTCCTTATTGCTATTTGGTTGTTTATAATTTTTCTTAAATTTTAATTAATGTATTGTTGGGGATTCACGCTGCCCTTCCCCCAGCCCTGGGGCAGTGTGGGAGGGAGCTCCTCCTACCTTCCAGCCTCAACCACAAGAGAAGCAAGCGGTCCCACACTCTGGGCTCAGCCGCGTGTCTAATGGCGGAGGACTAGCCCTTGGGGGATTGTGGTCCCCACCCACAGAGGAAGTTTCATGACATCACCTGATGGGCAGCCCAGTTTAGCCAATTAGCTAGTCACCCCAAGTCCCTCCCCTTCCGCTTATGTCACCGTAATAAATTCTTCTGCCTGCCCTCTGGAAGGGTGAGATGTATGGACCATTGAAGTGTCTCCCCAATGCCTCTCTCGGCCGCCGGAGGGGGGGATATCGGCAACCTTTCCTCAACTTAGCGTAATCCACGAGAACACGCTTTGTTCCTTCTGCCGGCGGGAGGAACAAAAGCCGAGTGTTCTTTCATAGTTTGTGATTCAGGCATTTCCCATGGGAGGCAGTGGGGAACAGGGGGCCCAGAGCCCCCAACAATGTATATTATGCTTTGTCAAACACGTCAAAAATTTATTAGTAACAAAGAATGTTAAAATTGCCCAGTTTTTTTAATTTTTAAATTACTGGTGACATGCTTTATGCAATTCCTTGTTAATTTTAGTTGATCTAATAGCATAGTTCATATATTAATATCATGTTTTAAAGTTTTGTTTGAAGAACATTGTTTAAACTATTACTCAAATACCAGAACTTTCTCAAGTCATTATTTAGGCTCCTATTCATATTATAAAAGGATATCATGAAAATATGATATAAGTTCCAGGTTTTCTTGAACTATTTAGAGCTTCTCTGTCTTTAAGTAAAGAAAATACACTACTTTCACAATTTTGTAGCAAATTTATAAATGTATGCCTAAGCAGAATGTTCACACATAACGTTCATAAAATTTAGCTAGGTAATTTTGGGAACGAATTCAGAGTATATGCATATATATGTGTGTGTTTGTGTGTGTGTGTGTGTGTGTTTGTGTGTAGTATTGCATATACATATTCTGTAAACACGATTTATATTTCCAGCTCTAATTTTTAAATGTTGGAAAGAATATTTCTAACCATAATATTTTATACTTGAACCCAATGCTGTAAAAATAATTTCAGAAATACCTTTTAACATTGTAAAATGATTTTGAGAAGAAATTAACCCTGAGAAAAGTATTCCCCTTCCATTTTTTCCATTGATATCTTTCACATTAATTAGATGTAATGTCGACATTGAAAACAAATAGTCAGAGTCAGGCACTGGTGGATCTTGCCTGTAATCTGAGCAACTTAGAAGGCTGAGGTCCAAGGATCAATGGATCAATGGTAGAGCTCTAGTCTTGAGCACAACAGATCAGGGACAGTGCCAAAGCCCTGAGTTCAGGTCCCCATACCAACACACAAAACAAAACCACAGCAACAAAATAAATAGTCACTCACTACAATTTGTTTTACTTTTAGAGGCCTTGTTTGGCCACACTTGTTTGTATTTTTTTTAAAGGCCAAACTCATTTAGAAAAAGCATCTGGACAACACCACCCCCACTCAGTAAAAGCAAAAACAAGTGACTATAGAAGAGAGCTTCTCTTTGTGTGAACTTTGCATGGCAAAAGTTCAAAACTGGCAGGACGCAACCATTTGTTTTCAAGCTGTCCAGGACCATCAGTAGAGATTATGGTTCCCCTAGGTAAAGTGCACAGATATCGTTTCATTGATGATCAGAATGAGCACACAATAGTAACATGTATATCAAGAATAGTGAGATTAAAATTTCAAAACAAAATATAAACACCAACATATAACAGATTACGTATTGAAGAATACAGAAGAAGGAAAGATAAACGATTAGGAATCTTTTGAAAGACTATTCATGTGATCACAAAATATATGGAGGATTCAATCAATAGCTGACAGCTTTGTAGATAACTGTGAACACACACACACACACACACACACACATTTCCTGTTCACAGTGGAAATACTGCCCTTGTATTAAGTGCCCAGTTTTATCCCATTGTTTCTGAAGACCAGGATGTGATTCATTCTAAAAATAGCTTTCTCCAGTTTAAAGTGTCTGAACAAAAATAGCTTGTTGATGAACTATTCAGGAAAGTCTAAAGAACTGTGTGTGTGTGTGTGTGTGTGTGTGTGTGTGCACTTGAATTAACACTTTGAAAACAAATAGTGTTTCCAAAGAATCACAGTATAGTTGAGAGTTATATTGTGCAGAATTGGTTAATATCCTAGATGTTGAGTAAACCAACCAAGTGAACCAAGATACTAGAGATATTTTTTTAGTCGAAAGAACAAAGGCTTTTTGACAAAAAAAAGACAAAGAAATAATACAAGACATTTTGAACACATGGTACTCATTTATATTGTTTTAAGCAATAATATACCTGATTCGAAATTATGATCATGACTTTTAAGTATTTTTCTCCTAGCAACTTTGTTTTATTAATTCATTGAGCTCTAGTAAGTATTCGGTGAAGCACAATGCTATAAATTTCTTCAAACAGCTTCCATCTTACACCAGTAATCATAAGGTACCTAGAGATTCTACTCAGGAGAGAAAATTAGAAAGAACATTAGTGTCATTAATGCCTGAGGTTGTTGAAAATGAAGCATATCTTACTGCCAATAATTAAAACTCTGCTTCACTGGTTGCTTCAGTTACAGTTCCAAAGTGAACACTTTTTAGTCTATTTCAGAATAACCCAAGTGGTTTAAGATGAAAAAAGACCACTGTGAATGCAACAGGTAGGCTTTTATGTGCCACATGAATTCCACAACAAATGAAGTAATTGAAAGTGTAGGTTTTTTAAAAAAAATTAAGTATTTAAGTGACTTTTTCAATCAAACCTCTTTATACCTTTCTAATCCCTCTCCCCCTCCCCCCCCATTAATTCCTTCACAAATGAATTTGATGTTTAAAAACAGGAAGCAATTGGTAGCCCTTGGACAAACTCTGTCATTTATTAAAAGTACTGAGAGTTTTCCTTGTCATTCTATCTTTTCAAATGGTGATGAATATTCATTAAGCTAGAAAAAAGATTTACCAGCTGCAAATCTTTGCTGCAAGGTGCCTTAGTTCTCCAAGCCAAAAGTAAAGTAAAATAAAGCCTCTATTTATGACTATCATAAAGAATGAAGATAAACCAGCAAAAGTATTTTGAAGAGGAAGAATACTATTATAAATTTTAAATTTAAGAAATTAACTTGGATTCACAGATTTATCTTTCCAAAATTATCTAGGGATACTGAATAGTTATACTATTTTTAAAATTTCATTTCCCTTCTGCTATACAGTAGAGCTATAGACACAGACTAAGTCAGGGGGAGGAAGAGGTAGAGCTACAATATCACATTTGTCCTAATGTATGTAGAGGATAATGCATTGAGAACCCTACATTTTTCCTGAAACAATCAAGACAATTAGATCACACACTGTAAAAAGTGTATTATAACTTATATGTTAAAATAAGTAAAAAGTAATTTCTTTTTTTTCAAATAACTAATAGTGTAAGTAGAACTAACAGCATAAGGTGTCATAAGATACAGAAAAGAAATAAATGACAATATGTATGGTGAGATGTTGTCTGATAATTATTTGAATCCTAGGTCAATCCAAATGTTATCTGTAATATTTCAATGTTATTGTCTTTATCAGAAGCAATGTTTAATAAAAATTGTCACTTTTTAATATTGTTAGTTATACCTGCATAAAATTATGACTTAAACTTATTATTTTATTAGTATAAGAGTCCCAACAAAAATCATCTCACTGTCTTCAGAATATATTTTTAAAAGTCAAGAATGATTCACTGTGATTACATTTTCAAGAATTAATTTTTTAGACACTGTGTTCATGAAGAAATACATAGCTATCTATCTTCACTTACTCCTCAAATTGTCTGAATACTATTATATAGTAGATTATCTGAGAAGCCACATATTGAAGGATTGAATCTTGGAGGTTTTATTAGAGCATTAGCAGTCTGGAGACAGCCAGTTGCTACAAAGGCCTGCAGCCCAGAAATACACTTAAGACTAGCAGGAAACAGGCCAGAAAGGGAGGAAAGAACAAAAACAATACCAACAAACCAATTCCACTCCTTTGGAGAGCCGATTTGGATGCCATGGTGACCAGAGACAAGCTAGGAGACAGGACACAGGACACGAACATTGAGACAAGTGGCATGGCACAATGGTGCCTGAGTGGGCCTGAGCCTGAATAGGATTTGTTCAGGTGGCAGGGTTACAGGAAGCTCCCAGTCCCAAGCACTTGACTGACAGGTTCAGTGACTTATAGGCCATGTGCCCACACCTGTCTCGTGGGATTCAGGAAAACCCATCCCCGGGTGAGGGGACTTCCCTTCCTCCAGGAATTCAGACACACTCATCAAGACAAGATGCCAGATAGTACAACTTGCCATGTCGCCAATGATGGCACCGACCTCCATATTATAATATTTACTCTTAGATATGCTCACTCTTTGTCTAGTATTAGATATTTTATTGGTCTTCATCGGAATTTCAAAGCTACATATGAAAATATCTACATAAAGAAATACCTACATGTGGCTCCTTCCTGAATATCCAACTACTTTGGAGGCTGAGAGGGGATGGTGAACTGGACATTTGAATTTCAGACCAGCTTGGAAAACAGCAAAAGTCCCATCTCAAATCAAAATAAACCGACAAACAAAAATCTTAAAAATACAAATATCAACCTGATGATAGTGGCTCATAACTATAATCCTAGTTGCTCAGGAGGCTGAGATCTGAGGATTGTGGTTTGAAGCCAGACCAGGCAGAAAAGTCCCTGTGAGACTCTTATCTACAATTAATCACTGAAAAATTCTAAGTGGCACTGTGGCTTAAGTGGTAGAGCTCTAGTCTTGAGTACAAAGAGGCTCAGGGATAGCACCTAGGCTCAGAATTCAAGTGCCCAGAGTTTCAACTATCTACATATATATGAGTCAGGTGCTGGTACCTCACACTCATAATCCCAGCTAATTAAGGAGGCTGAGCTCAATAATAATAATAGTGCAAACCCAGCAATAGCAGAACAGTGCATGAGACTTTCCATTTAAAGAAAGCATCAAAAACCAAGGCTGGAGGCATGTCTCAAATGATAGAGCACTAGCTATGAGTCAACAAGCCCAGTGAACATTAAGGCACAGCAGTGGTACAGACATAGACACCCAGATTTAATCTTTGTTTTTAATTAGACTGCTCTTTGCTTTTTAAACCTTTTAGTTTCTCCATGTACTTTAAAAATGCATATAATAGAAATATAAGCAAATATTTTTATTTTATAGATAGAAGATAAGGGTCCCATCAAAAAATGGCTTCTTGTCCTATTTTTAATTTCAATATCTTTTTTTTTTTTTTTTTTTTGGCCAGTCCTGGGCCTTGGACTCCGGGCCTGAGCACTGTCCCTGGCTTCTTCCCGCTCAAGGCTAGCACTCTGCCACTTGAGCCACAGCGCTGCTTCTGGCCGTTTTCTGTATATGTGGTGCTGGGGAATCGAACCCAGGGCCTCGTGTATCCGAGGCAGGCACTCTTGCCACTAGGCTATATCCCCAGCCCCTAATTTCAATATCTTTAAAAACTATGCATTTTCTCCAGTCCAGATCTGAGCAAGCTTTCGAACACAAAAGTGGGTGTGTTTGTTGATTTGTTAACTTGTTCAGTCACTAAACTGTTCTGACTAGAATAACAAATTCTAGAGGCAAACTACCTACCACTCTTATCATTCATCCTCTCTCTTAATCTCCAGCAGCACCACTTTGTTAAATCACCAGTGAGATGCAAACCATAATATTATACACCCTTACAATGCCATTGTGGGAGCATAGACTAGTTAATGAATGTGCAGAACTTAAAATAGTCCTGGTAGATAGATGCGTCACTCAAAATAGCAGATATTATTGTTAGTTTCTGTCTGCAGGGAGGATGAATGTAGACTTTATTTACATGTGACTTTGGTTTTTGAGATCTTGGGTAACAGAAGGATAAGTGTCCATGGTAACATTAAAGAAGTCATGAAAATTAAGCACATCTAAAATGTTCACTTTGTCACTTAAATTAAGCAATTGTGTGTGTGTATGTGGTGTGTGTGTGTGTGTGTGTGTTCATGTGTGCTTTCCAGTACTGGGGCCTCACAGTCTAGTATGACCTCTCTGTTCCAAGCTAGCATCCTACCTTCTGAGTGAGCTTCTTCAGTTTCAGCTTCTTGCTGGTTTATTAGAGACTACAGATTTTTCTGCTCAGGCTGGCTTTTAACTGTGATTTTCAGATCTCAGTAAACCCATTCATGGTTATCTAGATTTTTGGACACCACTGATTTTTTTTTTTTTTTGGCCAGTCCTGGGGCTTGGACTCAGGGCCTGAGCACTGTCCCTGGCTTCTTTTTGCTCAAGGCTAGCACTCTGCCACTTGAGCCACAGCGCCACTTCTGGCCATTTTCTGTATATGTGGTGCTGGGGAATCGAACCCAGGGCCTCATGTATATGAGGTAGGCACTCTTGCCACTAGGCCATATCCCCAGCCCACTGATTGTTGTTTTTTTTGTTTTGTTTTGTTTTTTTTTGTGAGGCAGATATTTTGCGAAAATAAAGGGCACAGTAACATCTTGGAGATCACCAGGGGTTTAAATACAGCTGATGAAATGGAGAATTGACTGAGTGCTTTTCCGTCTTACCGGCCTGCAAAATTTTGCTTTGGAAATTTCTTTTGATTTACAAAATTTATAATAAAAACTGTAATAGTTTTATTTAACCATATTTGGTCAAAAACCCATATAATGAATCTTTGAGTAATGCATACTTACTACATACACCTAACTGTAGCTTTTCCTTAGATCATAGAATTTAAGGATTATTTTTTACTTATTTAACTTTTTTTAAATTTAATTTTATTGTCAAGTTAGTACAGAGGGGTTACAGTTACATACCTAAGTTAGTGAGTATATTTCTTATAAGTACCCCGCTAACCGATTGCGCAACTGGAGCTCCGAGTATATTTCTTGTTGAATATTGTTACCCCTCCTTCATTTTTCTCCCACTTTCCCTTCCCCCTATGTAAAGTTTATTTCCAGCATAATGTCTTGTGAATATCACTGTTGCATTGGTTCGTCCTTTGTCATTTAACTTTTAACAGAGCATAGTTCTGACAGGGGAATGGGTGCCTAAGAAATTTGAGTTATGTAATTATTTTACTAAGGTCCCCCACATTTTATTGAGTTAGAATCTTTGTAACATATTAAGACTTTGTGTCGAGTTACATTTTGAAGATGATTGCTAGCTGCCCTGCATTTGCTAGTTGTGTAGTACTGGGTAAATTACAGAAGCTCTTTTTCAGTTTTTCCAGTCTCTGTTTTTCCATTTCCAAAGTATAAACAATACCTATTAGAAATTTTATTGTGAAGCTCAGATAAATTTAGAAAATTTAGGATTATGTCTAGAACAAAAAGTAGCACTAAATAATTGACGTGAAGATGCTCTGTATTTTTTCCCCTAACATTTAACTTCTGTCAAAACAGAAGTTTTGACAAATAAAATTTTACTACTTGATTGACCTCAGATTTTCTCTTTGTTTTCCCATGGCCACTTCCCTTCTCCACAAGTTCAATGCAACACATGCATGCTAACATGGGAGGCAGAAAATGTGCTGTACTTGTTAGACATCTATAATGAGCCTTAATAACTCCTGACTAGGCTGTTATCAGTGTTTGACCTTCCCATCTGTTTTCTTTTAAATGTTCTCTTACTATCCCTTTTCTTGTCATGATTTCAACCATCATCTTTCCAAGTCCCTGGGCATGAAATTTCAGTCTTCTCCATCTCCTCCCCTTCTCACGCTTCTCACAATCAAAGTTGCAAAATGTTCCTTTGAAAGAAAATTGACTTCATTTGTCCCTTCTTATCTATCATATTAGATGAATCCCTGGTGAAAGGTTTAGTCACATTATGCAGTTTTTGCTTCACGTCACTGCTCTTCTGATAATAAAAAAAAAAATCCTCCACCTAGCCTCTGAATTCTCTTATATTTGAAATTTGAAATTCATTGCCAAGGACCACATGTTCCTCAAAATGTCCCTTCTCTGTGTGATTGTTTTTTCTTTCTACTTCAGTATATAGCCCCCTTCCCCCTTTTCTTCAGCTTCCTTGAATATATTGAATAATTTTAAGATTAACTGACATTATTTTTAACAGTAGTATTACATAACTTTAAAAAATTATTAATAAAATAATAATATTGTTTTGACATAAGATGATATAAAATTAACAAGTTTTTAATTAATTCATTAGAAAAATTCAAGACATATAATCATTATAACATTATTTAAACATCTTTTACACACATAGTGTAAGTATACAGTTATATTTATAATGATGTAATGAACATACTGATTAAGCAAAAACAATCACATTATTTTATTACATAAGAAATAGTACAAATACAAAAGAAAAGATGTTTTCTAGCGCTATATGTGTTTGTTTAACTCATTGGACAAACAGTGGCTGGGAAAGTACAGTTGACTCTGATTTCCTTAAAGTTGGAAGGGATTCAGTTTGATAAAACAAAAAAGGGGATGGGAGAAGGAAGAGTTTACAAGACATTATTTCACTTGCATTTGTCTTGTTGCTAATCTTAATTTTAATTTTTACTCCAAACTCTGTATAAACATAGGGCATTGTAAGTTGGACTGAATTCCAATATTTAGAGAAAAGTAATTACAATTATTGTCCCCAAGCCAAAATAACAACACATGAATTGTGACTAGCCAGGGAGCCTGGAATTAACAACCGCTTTTATATTTATTTATTTCTTCGCGTTGGCTGTTGATCAGGAAGTGACTTCAGAAAGAAAAAAGTCTGTAATTCATTTTGTAAAATAAACTCTCAAATTTAGGAAGGTGGTATTTTTGTAGATTCTTCATTAAAAACTATATCAAAATATTTGTATGCAGTCATTGTGTTTAATTTGACTAGTAGTATTGCTGTTTATTTTGCAATATAAAGTCAAGAAGACCTTATAATTCATGATTACCTGAGAGAAATTATCACTACCTGTGTGTGTTGTTGATATTTGTGCTACATGTATAAAAAACATTTGGAAGCTTTCCAAAGTGTTCATTAAATAAACAATTCAAATAAGTAATTATTTGAATAAATTCTAGTTTAGAGTATTTGAATCTTTCACATTTACTGTTTTGCTGAACTTAGTGATATTTTCAGATTTCTGTCCCTATAGAATTTGCAAAGTTTAACAACTTCAACTTCTTTAAACTCTTAAGTTCTATGGTATAACCGATTTTTGTTTCTCACTTACTTTTGCAATTATTTTATCTATAATGACTATTGTGACTAGTGATTGTTCAGTAGAGACTGATCAGTAAAGACAGAGAGACAAAGGAAATATCAACCTACTATTCCTATATCATCTGGTATCATTAGGCCTAAAAGTGAGCATTTAATCATTTTTTCTAAACTGATTTATTTATTGCCAAAGTGATGTACAAAGGGGTTACAGTTTCATACATAAGTCATTGAATAGATTTCTTAGCAAACTTGTTACCTCTTCCCTCATTTTTCTCCCACCTTCCCTGCCCTAATACCCACCCCCCCAACACCCGGAGTTGTACAGTTGATTCACAGCATATAGTTTTGTAAGTATTGCCGTTGCACTGGTTCACCTTTTGCCCTTTGTCTCTCCATTTTTATATTCCCTTTCCCTTCCCTACTTAGGATAAACATATATACAATACCGAGGGCACCAAAATCAGTTCAATTTACTCTTTCTAGGGATTCTGAGTTTCCTTTATGGTTTATGTTTAGTGAGTGTGTTACCACTTGTCTTTACTGAGGCACCAATTTTAAGAATCTTTTAATATTACTTGCATTCCTTACCTATGTGCAATCAATATCCATGAACTGTTTCTTCTCATAATATCTGCCTGTCCATCTCCAGACTTTTATCTCAGCTCCATGGTATCTTTCATTTAGAGCATTTCTTCCCCACATATGAATGAGATCATATGGGTTGGTCTTCCTAATACAAAATCCTGTTGGCTGAACAGTAAAGACACAGCCTATATTTCTCTCCACCTTCACTTTTTTCCTCTACCTCTAACTTATTTTGTTTTAATCTCAAATAGTGTTTTCCATAAGTTTTAACCAGGCATCCAAAAAAAAGCAATTGGTTAGCTGAAATTCTTCATTGTGTGTTTACTCCCAAGAACAGTACTATATTATACTATTGTACTCTAAAATTTCCCCAGTGGTATCTCTTGGTGAAACACTTGTTTCATCAAGATGGAATTTTTTTTTCCTCCTCAAGGATACATTAAAATGTGTGTGTGTGGGCTGGGGATATGGCCTAGTGGCAAGAGTGCCTGCCTCATATACATGAGGCCCTGGGTTCAATTCCCCAGCACCACATATACAGAAAATGGCCAGAAGTGGCGCTGTGGCTCAAGTGGCAGAGTGCTAGCCTTGAGCAAAAAGAAGCCAGGGACAGTGCTCAGGCCCTGAGTCCAAGCCCCAGGACTGGCCAAAAAAAAAAAAAAAAAGTGTGTGTGTGTGTGTGTGTGTGTGTGTGTGTGTGTGTGTGTGTGTGTCCTGGGCTTGAACTCAAGGCCTGGGCTGTATCCTTAAGATATGTTTTGTTCACGATTAGCATTCTATTACTTAAGGCACAGCTACATTTCCAGCTTTTATTGGAGAATAGTTAATTGGAGGTAAGAGTCTCATGGACTTTCTTGCCTGGGATGGCTTCAAATCACCATCCTCAAGTGTCAGTCTTCTGAGTAAGTAGGATTTCAGAAATGAGACACTGACACCCAGAGAGTGTTTTTGTTGTTAATTAAAAAACAGTCACTCTAAAATGTGACACACATAGACCGGGAACTGAGAAAAATAAGTTATAGTCAAAGTTTATAGCAGAGCTACACTATCATTTCTGACCTTACATGTGAAAGAGAACAATAACAAATTTATCAGGTGATTCTCTATTTTCATTCACCATTTAATAACTGTTTATTCTTCTATATACATTTGGAAAAGATAGAGATGACCAAGGCTCTACCAATACTTATACTAGACTAGATCTTGGAATGTTTTGGATACCTTGAGTAATAAAGAGAGCTTTCGTTTATTGTGAGAGAAACAAAACTGAGAAATCATTTACTTTCTGGTTTGGCATATTTTTCAGTCATTCTCTCTGCTGTTACAGTAAGTTTAAAAAAAAAGCCTAATGATGAAATGATCCAAGTCTTATTGTTTGAGAAGTCAATAATGGCTTTGAACTCAGATTCTCAAATTCTAAGTGCCAGCAGACAAATATGGAGGACTTACTTAAAATTATTGAACTTAATTTGGTTGCTGATTTTCCTGAATTGAGGAGTGGAGTTTTACTTTGACCTCCAACAGCTTTCAGGTATGTGGTAATTACTTTTTAAGTAATCATATTTCTTTTGAACTAACACACATTTTTGCCAGTTTTCCATATTTTCTTTCTTTTTTGATTCCTGATGTTCTATTATCATCACCATCATCATCATCATCATCATCATCATCATCATCATCATCGAGGTAAACCTGCAAAGATACAACTCTTTCTACAATAAGTATGTTACCTTCTGATAGCAAAATTGATTTGAGAATATTTTATTTTGTATAGTCTCCATCTTTTACTAATCTTACACCTGCCAACATTTTTACAATGTGCCTTGATGGTAAGAGCTGCTAGCCAGGTGCCTGTGGCTCATGTCTGTAATCCTAGCTATTTAAGAGGCTGAGATCTAAGGATCCCGGTTCAAAGCCAGTTCAAGCATGAAAGTCCTTGGGTCTCTTATCTCCAGTTAACCAGAAAATGGGAACTGGCGCTGTGGCTCAAGTAGTAGCATGCTAGCCTCTAGCTGAAGAGCTCAGGGACAGCGCCCAGCCAAGATTGGGGGGGGGGGGGAAGAGCTGCTCATTCTTTCTTGCAAACACCATAGAAATAACTTTCATTATGTTGACCCTGAACATCTGAATCTTCAGAGGATTACTCAGAATCCAAGTGTGTGTTTCTCAGACTTCCCGAAGTAGAAACTATAGAGGGAGACTCAGTAATCATTTCTGTTTGTTTTTATTTCTATTATCTTTCTGTAGTTGTTCAAAAGGGTGTAAATTCAACAAAACAGCTTGTGAGAGTGCATCTTGATCATTGGCATTTCTTTCATCATTTCTCTCCATCTCTCCCAACCCCATCTATCCCTCAATTTACCTGGTTCCATTTTCACATATGAACATTGAATATTAGGATTATATTCACCCATCCTTCCATTCTCCATTTGTCTGCCCCTCTACCCTTGACTTTATTCACCCCAAGAACACATTTTCCAGATTGCTGGTATTCGTTTTCCTAAACTATAAGTTAGTTGTTCAAAGGAATTATGACATTGGAATTCCCCCTGCATGTATAATAAGATGATATACTTGTATGTTTATATGCATATGACTTGGTATATGTTTATACATATATTATATGTTTATATTTTATACATATATTTGTGATTTATATTAAATATGTAAATATGTACATATGTACACATATACGGATATGTAGATATATATACATATGCAATCCCCTCTGCATGTATCATACTTTACATAATGTTTGTGTGTGTATATATACATATGACCTGTATATGTTTACAAATGCATTATATGATCATACGTTACATATTTTATATATGGTCACAATTTAGATCTAATTGATATATGTGCATATATATAATATAAATATGCATGTCGAATTTTATTGATCCATCAAGCATGATATTATATCATTCATATGGAAATAGATGGACCTAAAAAATTATAAGCGAGGTAAGTCAGGCTCAGAGTGGATGCTTTTCTCATACATAAGTTTGTTTTCAAAACAAGTTTTCCAGAAGAATCTGCTGCACACCCAAGTTTAGTGGCTCTTCCCTATTTCATTAATCTTGATTTTCTTTGTAAATATGGTGAAGCCTGTCAGAGAAATGTTTCTAAATATGAATACATATGTTGCTAAGGAGACAAGCTTTATTGAAATTTAATGATACAAATGCACATTTGTTTTATAAAACACATTTGTGCTACAATAATACCCATGTATCTTTTGAACACATTGAATTACTGAGATGCGTAGGTCAATTTGATAACTGCCATAGTTTTGAAATACTGATACCAAAAACTTTGTTTCTAGCTCTTTGCAGCAACCACAATGTGATATAACTGTTGCTGTAATTTATACTGGTGGCAAGTTTGTGGATATGTCTAATTCCATTGTGGGTTAGGTCTAACTTCATAATGGGTAGGGGGCAGTGAATTTCAGCCTGTGGTTAATGAAAGTGAAAGTGTCCATTTTCTTTGCCTCCCATTTCATGAATATCCTAAATTCTATTCACAGATCTTCAGGAGTAAAAAAAAAAAATCTCTTGAAAGAAATGTGGTTTTCAGACCATTCAAAAATGCTGATCTTGCAATCTGATAAATATGGTACATTGTAAAACAACAAGGGAGGCAGGATATGAATCCACTGTGTCCTGGAAGACAGGATAAATTGTTCTCCTCCAGGGTACTTCGTAGTTTTAACACCTGTGACAGTTAATCTCTAGCTGATCCAAAAGTTTACTGGGAATTACTTACAGTTCTACATATTTTCCTGTATTATCATTCAAAGCCTTCATATTCTTTATAGCCTCTTAGTTTAAAATATCCTTCTGCAAGCTTTGCAAAACTTTGTCAAATTCAATATACTTGACACCACTCAATTCTTTGGGAATCTCTTTGAAATGGCAAGTTTTCAGTTCCTCTCCTTATATGGTTGCAGCCTGTCCACATCAGAGGAAATGGATATTCAATCACAAAAACCAGTCAAGGAAAAGGATCACAATTCAAGCCCATGAACTCAGTTTCAACTTCTGGTTGTGTGTTATGGTCTCGCTGGCTATGACAATGAAGAAGCAAGGAGCCAATGAGGTCTGGTCACCATTTTTGATAGCTGGGTAGAGATAGCAGTTGGATTAAATGATTCAGGGAAAAAAGAAAAGATTCCTTCAACTTCAATCACTGAAACAGATATATCCCATAAGAAGTATTAAGTCTAAAAGGATCAACTATTTTTTAATCAGAAAAGAAGTGACAAATTATCAGAAGGGCCTTCATATTTTGTGAGTGGGACTTAATAAAAAAGCATTTTTTTCAAATACCATCTTTCAGAAGCCATTATTTTATAACCATGTAGTTTTTCAGCTCTTTACTGATTATTAATGGGAAATAGAAAATCTTTCAAGGGCTTCAATAAACTTTTTCTCCAGTGGGTCAGTTTAATTATTAATTGTTGAGGATTGCATTTGCTCTATTGATTTAAACATGTCTTGAATGGGGGAAAGAAGAAATAGATACTTACTGAATTCTGTTATGTGCAAAGTACTCATAAAAAGCAGGCAGTGTTAGGCAGGGAAGAATGTAGCACAGCTGATGGGACAGGCAACTCTAGTGGAAAGTAGAATGAGCCTCTTCAAGTGGCCTGGCCATCAGACAGCTAGAGGCCAACAGTGCAGGACACAGAATGATGAAACAAGATCTCATGAGTAATTTCATTGGGTGCAAGATTTTGCAATATAATCAGTGACGTTGGTAATCAACCACAGTTTTCTGCTTACATAGCTGACTGAATTTACCTCATTAGCTTTTCCCAAAGATGCAGGCAGTTGTGGATGTAAAATTTAGGAAACTTAAATCTATCTAATGTGGACCAGAACTTACGCTGTTATTAGAGGAGAAAGACAAAAGAGGATTGTGTTTTCTGCTAGCTGCTCTATACCATTCATAATACCTTCCTTCTGTATAAATTCTATGCAGAGGGAGCTGTAGGGTCTTTGGAGTGAGCGAAATCCTCATGAAAAGCAGTGTTTCCAGAGGAAAGAGATCATCCATAAACTTTGATGCTTAATTCAACTATTAGGAATGCAAAATATAGTATTATTTTAATATCAGAAACTAATTAGAAATAATCTTTAGATTTTTGAAAGGAATTAATGTCAATTCCATTTAGCAAATCAAAGGTAATCATGTGTTTTAAAGGGTGGTTTACAGTACCCTACAAGTGTAATGTTTGTATATGGAGATATTAGATGAATGGGTGACATGGTAGTTGTTTTGGTGGTTATTGCTAAGAAATATTGAGTTGTGACCAGTTGAATATAACCTATAAATATGAGGTTTCATATTTATAACAAAGGAATACAACTGATTAATTGCTTAAAAGGAAAAAGAAAGACTTGATTATTTAGTGTGTATTTTGCAACCGTGTCCAGGAAAGCATTAGTAAAAGTGAATATAGAACCATATTTGTGATCCAATAGGAGAAGTTTCTATTTGGCTCAAATACTCATTTTCTTTACTAATCTTTGGAGCCTAAAGCAAGAGTCCAACTGAAAACCATATATTTGATATAATTAAATTGCAAAAGGGAAGTCACAAAACAAATATTTCCATTTCTGGTTTTACATATACTTATTGACTCAATAAAATAAGTTTCAGATTTATTTTTGAAATTCCAGAAGCATTGGAGTTTTGTTCATGACCAAGTGGTGGAATGGGCAGAACTGGCCTTTGGCCTTCAGAAATCCCTCATGTCCATGATTAGCTTCTCCTTGTTCTCACTCCACCCCTCAGGAATATATAAATACACACTTCACCCTATCTACTATCAGGAATAAACAGCTTTCCAATGTCTACTCTTTAAAACCAAGGGTGGACCGAGATGACATGTGATCCACCAGGAAAGCAAACCCAAATTGATCTCTGATGCCCCAGAGACACAGAGATGGTTTCTTTTTGGCTTGGATAAGTTCTCACCCCAGGGGTGAGATCAAGGTCAAGTGAGATGAAGGGTCAGATCTTTAAAGATCAGAGACAGAGCAAACAAAGCAAGCCCTTTTGCCCCTGTTCACCACCCCATGAGTTTACAAATGCTCAACTATAACTGATTTCAAAGCAGCAAGCAAAATACTGAGAATTGAGCAAACTGGAATGTATGATTATCTTGAATTTTCAGAACACATATTGGAGAGTGACCCATAGGCTGGAAGTATGTCAAGGTATATAAGCCCGGATTAAACAGGATTTTCATAACGAGAGAGAGAAGAGAGAGAGAGAGAGAGAGAGAGAGAGAGAGAGAGAGAGAGAGAGAGAGAGAGAGAGAGAGAGAGAGAGAGAGAGAGAACATTTAGATAATCTGAGGTAAAAACTATTCCAATATTGACTGACGTTTAGGTAGAATAATTTATTATCTCCTCATGCTTGAAAAAATAAAAATAAGAGCAAGAGAAAAAAAAGGAAAAAGACATTTCCTTGGTGTTTGAGTTACCTGTTCACTGGGTGTATCTTTCTTTTGTGTAGCATGGATATGTGGTCCAAAGTACTGACTTGGAAAAGCTGAAGTCGCCTTTGCAGTGAGTATCTTTTTAAAAAAAATATTATTTCTATTATTTATTACCCCTTCACAATTAGGCAGTGAGTATCTTAGTGTCTGAACACACATATACAAGTGGAACACAGGTTTCGTGTGGGGACAGATAGAGAGAGATGACCTTCTACCTTGCTATTTGTTTTGTTTCCAATCTCTGTTCATTGTATGTTGTAAGCTGAGGTAAATGTTTCAAGAATGTTTACAACACTTTTGGAAAATACCATGGGAAATTTGATCCCAGGGAGGGGTTGTCTCTGGGTCAGCTGAGATTTTTTTTAATATAATCTCTAACTGGATCAAAGAAAACAATATCTTGTCATTAGAAGCAATAATGCCAAATTTAATCCAATAATATTTAATAATGAA